>NW_028120720.1:0-82500 GCF_965178545.1 Coloeus monedula | reverse complement strand
AGAATCGTGTGTTAATCTTACTGGTCAATGAACAAATAGAATCCACACTTCTATAAGAAAAAATAGAGTGTATGGAGCATATAGAAGAAGCTGTTTTTGCCTGCTGCTGCTGCTTGGCTGTATCATGTAACCCCATTCGAACTCTGCCTTCAAGACAGCTGTGAGACCGTGAAATAAAGAACTCAGCAGAACAGCAGCCTCCTCTGCTCTTTCACCCTGGTCCGAGAAGGAGGGGTACCCTGTCAAAGGCTCAACACTTGCCTTTCTGACTTTGTTTCTAAATTTCTACCTTTCTAATTTTGTTTGTTTCTAATTTTTTTGTTTGTTTGTTTCTAACTTTGTTTGTTTTCAACTTTCTCCCTTTAGAAATTTGTTTGTTTCTTGTATTTTACCTCTTTGTTTGTTTCTAAATTTCTGCCGTTGTAACTTTGTTTCTAACTTTCTACTTTTAAAATTTCATTTGTTTTTAACTTTTTACCATTCCTCCCAGCGAGGGCTGTGTGCAGAATACTAAAACCTGTTAAGTTCTTCACTTTTACGTCTATAGGCAAATGCTACTGATTTAGATGTAAATTCATTTTGAAATGAGCCAGCCCTCTCTGTCTACTCTGTCGCATACAGCAATATAAGAAGCTGGGAATAGAGATCCGCAGGTTTTGAGAATAAGGAGCCGGCGTTTTTCTGTAGGAAGGAAAGCAGCAAGCGCCTGGCCGCAGGAGCCGAGACGCTCGGGCTGCAGGAGCTGCAGAGCGCCCGGAGCCGGCTTTTCCCTGTGCTCTGTGCCTGCCCCCGGGCTGAGCTGGGCGGCGCTGCTGCCGCCCGGTGCCGGCTGAGCCGAGAGGGCGGCGGCCTCGGTGGCTGCCGAGCGTGGCAAGGAGCGGGAGCGAGCGGGGCCGGGTGTGTCAGCGGAGGGGAGGGGCGAAGGGCGGTTCGCAGCGCCAAGGGTCACGGCCGTGCATGAGCGGGGCCACAGCTATGGAAAGGAGCGGGCGCCGTGCGGGGCGGTGACCGCGGGGAATGACAGCGCGGGGGGCGGCCCGGCGGGGCCGGTTTTGTCGGGCAGCAGAGGCGCGGTCGCAGCGCGACCCGGGCGGGAGGCACCGGGCGGGCACGGTCGGAATCGAGCCGCCCGCGTGTCGCTCTCAAGGAGGCGGCTCGGAAAGGAAGGCGCAGTTCCGCGCTCTCGGGACGGCGTTAAGTGACGTTTTAATTAGAATATGACAGTATTTATTTTATTTTATTATTTTATTATCTGCCAGGACCTTGCAGAAGGTGGTTTACACTTCCGCCACACTCAAGATGGCGGACGCACTAGGCCCCCTGCGAGAGGTGTCCCTGCCGATGCCTGCCGCGCTGGTCGCGGAGCCGTCGCCCGCCTCCGGCGCGGCTGACCCCGCCAGCCGTGTCCTCGCACCGGGAAGCGCGGCGGAAAATCGCGCGGAAAGCGCGGGGCCGGCGTCGGAGTCCGGGCCGGATTCAGGCAGCCGACTAGACAGAAGCCCTTGTGAGGGGCGGCGGGGGCCCTAAGTGTACCACACTAAAGATGGCGGCTCGACCGGAAGTGGCTTCTGCCAGCACCCAAGATGGCGGCGAAGGGCGGAAGTGTCGTCACTGCCACACTAAAGATGGCGGTCGTGTGCACTGTTTTCTGACCTTCTCAATATGGCGGCAGGGAAGGCCCCCCCCCAAGCTGCGTCTATTCGGCTGCCTGAACGCGACGCCGACGCCGACGCCAGCCCAGCGCTTGCGCGCAATTTTCTGAGGCGTTTCCCGCTACGCGGACACCGACTGTGGGGTCAGCGGCGCCTGGGGCAGGCGGGAGCATTCAGGCAGTCGAATAGACGGAGCGGGGGGGGGGGGGGGGGGTCCTTCCGGCCGCCATCTTGAGAAGGTCGAATAGCCACATCGGTGCGGTACCGGTGACTTCCGCCCTTCTTCGCCAGGAGCGGCGATGGCGGGGAGCCCGGGGAGCAGCGCTGCCGGGCCGGGGGCACCGGGGCGGGTGCTCCGGGCTCGGAGGTGAGCGGGGAACGGGGACAGCCCCGAGCGGACGGTGGGGGCCGCGGGGGATCGGTATTCCGGCCCAGGGATGAGTGTTCCGGCACAGGGGTGGCTGTCCCGGCACAGGGATGCGTTCCTGGACTGTCTAATAATATTATTTAACGATCGTGCAAGGAGATCTGTATAAAAAAATCCTCCGTGGTCATCCTTCTCCCAGCCCCGCTGTGTTTTCAGGGTGTTGGGGGCAGAGTTTGGGTCTGGACAAGGCTCTCGGGCACAGGGTGGGATTCTTGGGGTGCAGGGCCAGGATTTGGACTCGATGCTCCCTGTGGGTCCCTTGCAGCCCAGGAAATGCTGCGATCCTGTGCCTCTGAGGGTGAAATAAAGGGGAGCGGTGGGGTTTGTGCCCGCTGTGTTCACGGCCCCGCCGGCTCAGGGCGGGTTAAAGGCGCAGCTGCCCCGAGACAGCGGGACCGGCCGGGGCTGCTCGCTCCCGGTGCTGCCGCCTCGTGGGGAGAGCCCGGCACTGCAGCCCGCGCAGGCGCTGGACCACGGGATGGGCGTGGAACAGCAGCGCAGGGGATGCTGAGGCAGCGCAGGGAATGCTGCGGTCCCAGGGAAGGCTGAGGCGTCCCCTGCCCGGGGCACTCGGCAGCAAAGCCCTGATGTTGAGCAGAAAAAGGAAAGTTCTGGGTTAGTGGGAGGAGGTTTCTGGAATGGAGCTGGGACAGGTGCTGATCCACGCATGGAATCACGGGCTGGTTTGGCTTGGAAGGGACCACCAGGATCATTTACACTCTGTTTGTTTTCTGATTGCACAGCGAAGAACATCCAGAACTGCCACCTCACCCTCACGGACAGCAGGAATGTCTTCCATAGCTCTTGTTTTGGAATGGGAATGGCTGTTGGGAGCTCTGGCAGGACCAGGTAAGAAGAGAAATGGGATCATTGTGGCTGCTGCTGGAGGTGGTTTTCTGCTTTCCGGCTGTTCTTCTCATTGATCCTTTCACAGCAGTGTTCTAGGGCACATTTGAGGGTAATTCCAGGAATCTGAAACCAGATAAAAACTGGTGGGGCAAAAATGTGAACGTGATCCATTTCTGGTAATTCCAAGCTTCTCCCACAACTCCGTTCCGGGGGAAAGCTGATGAAAGGATAAAGATGCAGAGGAACAAGTGCTGTAAAGCCCCCTGGCGCTCTGAGAGAGCAAACCTTCCAGTACTCCCAGCAGATCTCTTGGAGAAAGTGTGGGATCACAAGGTTTTCCAGGAAAGCAAAACAGGGGCGGAGATGAGGGAATAGGCTTCCAGTTCTTCCTTGAGCTGAAAGCCTGGGGGAATTGAGAGGGGCCACAAGAACTGTTTGTGTAGGCAAATGGGAGTTTGGGGGCTGAATCTGAGTTTCTCTCTGGGGCGTTTTTGAGGGAAAAGCTGAGGTGCTGTTTAAGGGAGAGAATGCACATTTTTGGGGTGGAAAAGGTTTGATCAATATTGTAGAGGAAGTAAAATGTTGGGGGTAAAAGTGGATGCAATCTGGAGGGGACAGAAGGAATATTTTGGAGGCAAAATGGGGCACTCAGTAGTGGACAGATGGGGAACATTTTGGAGGCAACACTTGACAAACTCTCTGGGGTGGAGAACGACCACATGGAGGGAAAAATGAGGTGATGAGCAGCGGGCACGTAGGGAAGGTTGAGGGGGTAAATCTTGAGAAAAGCCCCAAGAAATCCTTGGAAGCAGGAGTGAGGAATTCAGTGGTGGAAAAATAGGGGAATTTTGCGGGGGTAAAACTTCAAAAGATCTAAGAGTTGAGAGTGAGTGTTCTTAGGTAAAAAGGATGTCTTGTTGAAGTTGGGCGTCTGGACTGTGGCATTTCTGGATCACAGGGTGTTTTTCCAGAAAGTAGGAGATAAAGAAGACTCCCAAAGCCTCGGTAGCTGTGTTAAGAAATCCCTGCCAGGGAAGAAAGGTACCTAAACCTCCTAGAAGTAGGGACTAATTAGCATGGGAAGGGGAAAACCCACCCCCAGTGGGAGAGAGCGCGCCGGGTAAGGGAAGAGAAGGATGCCCTTAAGAAGAAGCAGGGAGGGTGAATTTCTCGGTTTGCTAAAATGTATCAAAAAGTTTGGAATCTGGGTCTGTGTGGAGGCCGGGATTTTATCGGCCATATGCAGAGCCCAGCACTAGGAATAAAGTTTTGATATCCTTCCAGCATCCAAACGCAACAGAGGGAATCCTGGAGGAGGTGGAAAACGCTGTCACTCCATCGGTGGAATTCCTGGGAAACGGAAAGCAGCAGAAGCAGCAAGAACAGAGTTGGAAGCAGGCTCCAGCCGGGTAAGGCAGACACCAAATCCTTTGGAATTTGAAGTGGGCAGGGGTGGGAAGAATGAATTCTTACATTTGTAGCCCAGGGATTCCTGAGCAGGATCCCGGCAGGGAAGACTGCAGGGATCAGGCTGGGGCCTGATCGCAGCTGGGGGCAGCGAGCCTTGGAATTGGCTGAAGGGAAGAAAGAGGGATCCTTTGAGCACAAGGATCAGGTGTCAAATGTGGAGATGGCATCAGACAATTCCTCGGGAGGGTTTAGTTCCTGGGCCAAATCGATCTGCTGCCTTGTGAAGGAGCTCAGAGAGCTGGGAAGAGCCCAAGCAACGCAGGGAATGCACCGGCAGATAAAAGTGCCGGGGAACGGTGGGGAAAAGCATCCGAACAGGGGGCCTCGTTTTGTACAGGGACGGTACAAAAAATTGTCCAAAAGAGCAGGAATGGAATGGGATTTTACGTATTCCTCGGAGGCCACAATCCAGTGGGAAGGCTGAGAGAAGGAAGCAAAGCCTAAAAAGGCAGATGAGCCAAATCTGCCCAAAGCCTCCAATGGCCACATTCCCTGGCATTGCTGAGGACTTCAGCCAAGCTCCAGGCAAAAGGTGAGCCCCTATGGAATCCTTTCTGGGAGACCATATCCAGCTGGGACCCTTCCTGGAGAAGGCCATGGGATATGGGTTATCCCAGGTCCAGAGAATATGTCATTTCCTCAGGAAAAACACTTGGATCACTGCATCACTTTCTTGTTTTAGGCTCACCAGTCACCCGGGCTATCCCAGCGGGGAGAGCGGGAGCATGTCCAGCCATGGAGAATTTCTGGGAGAGCCCGGGAGAAGAAAGAAGGCTCCAGCTTCACAGATCTGTGTCATAACCCATCCTGTCGGCCGCTCCTGTTTGATCCTGGTGCATTTGTCCTCTTGGATTCAACCTGAGCAGCGCTAATTGCTGGCAATGAAGCAGCCTTTGGTACTTCTTTTCCACAAAACCTCTCCATCCTGCCCTTCAATCCTGTTGCAAACACGGGAAAAACCCAAAATTCCGTTTTTCCCCCCCTCTCCCCTTCACTTTGCCTCCTCTTTTCTTGCAGGCTTTGGGCTATCCAGGCTTGCATGTGGATTAGGCAGAGCACCCCGGAAGCTCAGCTCCAGGTGGGATTGCAGCAGTGTTGGAAGCACCAGGGATTCTCCCAAGGTTTGGTGTGAGGAGCTGCATCTTGGGAGGGGCTGGGATTTTGTGCACTTCTGGGTTTTTTTTTTTTTTCCTGTTTGCCTTTTGGGCCGCCTCAGAGAAAAAGCTGAAAACCGAAGAAGCTGAGGGGGGGTTCCCAAATTCCTTTCCAGCCCTTCCGAGGAGGCACAAAGCCACGTGGAGCTGAGGAAAGGGATGTGAGGAGAATGGCAATAATGGAGCCTTGGGACTCTGCACTTCATTCTTTTCACGTGTTTGGAGGTGCAGGAGATGCCAAACGCCACAGGAATTCTGTGTCTGTAACATCGGGTGCAACCTCTTGAAACCCAAGTGCTCAGAGTGGGGTTTTCCCAAGGGTAAATCCCAATGTGACATGGCAAAGCTTCAGTGAGGATTTCCAGGCTTGACTGCAGAGCTTTTGGGAAAGCTCAGTAGCCAAACAAGATCAGATTTCTGTCGGATTTGGATCAAACGTGGCGTTTAAATCTGGGACAGCTCAGCTCCCCGGGTGGGAAAGTGCTTGGAGTAGCCGAGCTGAGCCTTTTTTGAGAATTCCAAGCGTTGTGTTCTTACGCTCCTTAATACAGCGTTTAAATAATTGATCCTGAATGGAGACAGTATCAGAGGGGTTTGTTAGAGGGGCAGGGATGTTTTTTCACCTGGCAGTGTGTTGGGATAGTCAAGACTCCTTCTGTCAGAATTAATTGGTCTTCCTTCTTTTCCCTTTTGTTCTTTCTAGGTTGTGGCTGAGTGGGGAGAATATTTGGGATAAAGAAACGAAATGCCCGAGGGAAGCTTCGCGTTCCCGTGGGGATGCTTTAGGCGCGTGCAGCTTCTGAGCTGCACCGAAACTTGAGGCTCCCACAGAAGCCGTCCGAAGCTGGAAGGGCCGGGGAAGAGAATTCCAGGAGAGGTGTGGGAAGCGCTTTCTGCCAGGTCTGGACAGCACCGAGGTGGGAATGACTTCAAAGTGTTCCTTGTCCCTGTCCTGTTCCCAGGCCAGGACCAAGTTGGTGTTCCCTGAGCGGCTGCGGTTCCCTGGATGTGGCAGGAGGAGGTCTCTGCCGGGGAGTGGGAGAAATGTCCCTGCCCGGTGCCGTGTCCTTGGCGGGCAGAGAGCGCCGCTCGTGGCAAGGGGGGTTTGTGAGTATGGAATCAGCCCTAGCTCCTTTTTAAGGGGGTGTTTTAATGAGTCATCAGCAGGGACCACTTTTAGCCAGCTTTAGTTAAGTTCCTTTTGCACAGGTTTCATGTTGCTTTGATGGTGAAATCACCAAACCCTGAAGTTTGCCAAATTACCCCTGAAAAGCTTTAATGAACCAATCCTGAGGGAACTGGGGATTGGATATCTGGGATCTTATGGCCCTTTGAGGCCATGTTGGGTTTACCCCCTGATTTTGGTGCCAAGGGAAACTCCAAGTTAAGAATAATCCAAATATGAAGCACTTCTCACAAAACTCAGCTTTGCAAACCTTTCTTTGGGCTAAAAAAGAAAAGGTGGGAATGCCCTTGGCAGAAAAGCAGCTGTGAGGCACAGCAGGCTTCAAATGCCTGTCAGCAGGAGCTCCAGGAGAAATGGCTGCTGGCTCCGGGCATCCTGGGCTTTCCAGGCGGGTTTTGTACTGGATTGCAAGGCAGTTTTCCTGCCTCTGGGGGGTGGCACCTGCACCCACTGGAAAGGGAAAATGTGGAGAGAGCGGCAAGCGGGAAGACGGTTGCTGATGTGTGTCCTTGGATTGCAGTTCCTCCCGGTGAGTCTGTGCTGCTGGAAGTTTGAAGGAGATCAGTCCTGGAGTACGTGTGGGTTCACCTCTGGGGTTTGGGAGCGACACTGGACATGAAATTCCAGGGATGTTCCCTTTGCTGGAGTGAGAAGCAGTGGAAGCACTTTGCTGTCTGCTTCTTCATCGCCTTCGCCTCGGTCCCCTGGGGCTCCAGGTAATCCCCTCTCACCTTTGCTTTTCCAAGGGTCTCTAAATGAGGGCTTGAGCTTTGGTGTAGCTCCCTTTACAGGGAAGATCTGTTCCAGGAAAGGTCTCCTGGTCTGGCCTGATGGCGTTGCAGGAAGAGCAGGAAACCCCACAGCTCCTGTGGCTCCCTCATCCGATTTGCCTGCAGGCAGCAGCAAGGATCATTCCCAAGTGTCATCCCCTGGCTCCGTGACTCGGTGAGGTTGTGTTCCCCCAAAGGCCAGGGGCCGCTTTGTTTTGCAGCTCACGAAAGTCCAGCTCGGTGGTGCTGGGTTTGGTTTTTGTGTGCAATGAAGGCACTAAAAAATTCCCCTCCTTCCCTGGCACAGCCCTGGAGTGGGAGCAGATTCCCCTTATCCCGCAGTTATCCCGCTCCTGCCCTGGATCCCTGCGGTGCCGTGTGTTCTCCAAGCTCACAGCACTGCTGGCTCTAAACAAGAGAAACAATCCCTGTTCCTTCTCTTCTCCGTCCTTGATGTTCCCAGGCCCTGCATCTCCCTGGCTCTTCCCTGTGGGAGTCTTCATCTCCATCCCACCTTATCCCGATCAGGTAAGGGTCTGAGACGTGTTTAGCAGCAAATGCATTCCTGTGAAGAAAGCCAAGAGCAAAGAGCATCCAGATGCAGAGAAGTCTTTAGAAAAGCTTTGCAGACGTGCAAATGAGGGATGTGTCTTCCTGCATCTCCTGTTGTTTTTCTCTGTCACGTTTTGGAAGGGTTTCTCTCAGTGATTTCCTGCGATCCAGGTGCGTCCCTTCCTTTGTCCAAATCCAGTGCCAGAGGATCGAACAACTGACGAGTGGGGCCTGGGATGAAAACGGTTCTCCTAAAATGAGGGAAACAATGCTAGAAGAGAAATGAGCATCCTTTTAATGCCTGGAATAAAAATGCTGGAAAAGGGCACTTTTTATTTGATATGGTGTCATTCTCCTTTTTTTTTCCATAGCTAAAACTCCACGGTGAGCAATCAGAGCAGAAATAGGAAATGCAGGAGTCTTGGATTCCACAGTGGGATTAACTTCCCTTTTCTGCTCTCTTTCAGGACAGGAAAAACCACTGAACTCGCCCCATCTTTGGGACCAAGAGCTTTGGTGCTGGAGTAGGCAAAGCCAGCTAGGGCCCCCCTTGTCCTGCCCATGGTGTGGGTCAGGGACAGGCTCCTCTTCTCCTCTGCGCTGGGATGAACTGCCTAGGGAATGCTATTTCTGACAGCCCGGTCCTAGCCCCGGCTACTGGAAATGAGCCGAGGTGAAGAGGCAAGTGCCAGAGTTGCTTGGGGATGATGGAATTGTGGTGTTTGGCTGTGCCCAGAGGGGCAGGTTGGGCATTTCTGTGTGTCTGAGGACTGGTTTGGGTGCTGGGGAGCCCGGGGAGCCGAGCTCTCAGTGCATTCCCAGCTCACCCGGGGGTGGGAGCTGGTGCAGGGCTCTGGTCGGGCTCGGGGCAGGCCCTGGCCCCGGCACAGACACACTGGGGTGGTTTGGGGCCGCTTGGGGAGCAATGGGAAGAAAATGAGGGATGGTGCTGGGCGGAGCGATCGGCCTGTGCTCGTGTCAGCGCAGCCGTGCAGGGCACTGGGATCTGGGTAAAGCACCGGCTCTCCTGGTGTTCAGGGATGCAAGGTCTGAGGGACCGGATTTACTTGGGGTTTTCCAGGACAGCAGGAAGAAGAGGAAATGTGGTGCCAGAGGTGCGTCCCATCAGGTTGCAGTTCCCTCTTTCCCATTTCCATTTCCTCCTCAGTGCGGGTGTCCCCTGCAGCCCATGAGCACGGGGCCGGTGACAACTCCCTGTCTGTAGAGAGATTCCTTATGGAACAAGGGCAGATGACACTTGTGTGAGGCTTACGACTGTTAGAATTAGACCGGGATGGGTTTAAGGAAAACTAGAATCGTGTGTTAATCTTACTGGTCAATGAACAAATAGAATCCACACTTCTATAAGAAAAAATAGAGTGTATGGAGCATATAGAAGAAGCTGTTTTTGCCTGCTGCTGCTGCTTGGCTGTATCATGTAACCCCATTCGAACTCTGCCTTCAAGACAGCTGTGAGACCGTGAAATAAAGAACTTAGCAGAACAGCAGCCTCCTCTGCTCTTTCACCCTGGTCCGAGAAGGAGGGGTACCCTGTCAAAGGCTCAACACTTGCCTTTCTGACTTTGTTTCTAAATTTCTACCTTTCTAATTTTGTTTGTTTCTAATTTTTTTGTTTGTTTGTTTCTAACTTTGTTTGTTTTCAACTTTCTCCCTTTAGAAATTTGTTTGTTTCTTGTATTTTACCTCTTTGTTTGTTTCTAAATTTCTGCCGTTGTAACTTTGTTTCTAACTTTCTACTTTTAAAATTTCATTTGTTTTTAACTTTTTACCATTCCTCCCAGCGAGGGCTGTGTGCAGAATACTAAAACCTGTTAAGTTCTTCACTTTTACGTCTATAGGCAAATGCTACTGATTTAGATGTAAATTCATTTTGAAATGAGCCAGCCCTCTCTGTCTACTCTGTCGCATACAGCAATATAAGAAGCTGGGAATAGAGATCCGCAGGTTTTGAGAATAAGGAGCCGGCGTTTTTCTGTAGGAAGGAAAGCAGCAAGCGCCTGGCCGCAGGAGCCGAGACGCTCGGGCTGCAGGAGCTGCAGAGCGCCCGGAGCCGGCTTTTCCCTGTGCTCTGTGCCTGCCCCCGGGCTGAGCTGGGCGGCGCTGCTGCCGCCCGGTGCCGGCTGAGCCGAGAGGGCGGCGGCCTCGGTGGCTGCCGAGCGTGGCAAGGAGCGGGAGCGAGCGGGGCCGGGTCTGTCAGCGGAGGGGAGGGGCGAAGGGCGGTTCGGAGCCGAGGGACACGGCCGTGCATGAGCGGGGCCACAGCTATGGAAAGGAGCGGGCGCCGTGCGGGGCGGTGACCGCGGGGAATGACAGCGCGGGGGGCGGCCCGGCGGGGCCGGTTTTGCCGGGCAGCAGAGGCGCGGTCGCAGCGCGACCCGGGCGGGAGGCACCGGGCGGGCACGGTCGGAATCGAGCCGCCCGCGTGTCGCTCTCAAGGAGGCGGCTCGGAAAGGAAGGCGCAGTTCCGCGCTCTCGGGACGGCGTTAAGTGACGTTTTTATTAGAATATGACAGTATTTATTTTATTTTATTATTTTATTATCTGCCAGGACCTTGCAGAGGGTGGTTTACACTTCCGCCACACTCAAGATGGCGGACGCAGTAGGCCCCCTGCGAGAGGTGTCCCTGCCGATGCCTGCCGCGCTGGTCGCGGAGCCGTCGCCCGCCTCCGGCGCGGCTGACCCCGCCAGCCGTGTCCTCGCACCGGGAAGCACGGCGGAAAATCGCGCGGAAAGCGCGGGGCCGGCGTCGGAGTCCGGGCCGGATTCAGGCAGCCGACTAGACAGAAGCCCTTGTGAGGGGCGGCGGGGGCCCTAAGTGTACCACACTAAAGATGGCGGCTCGACCGGAAGTGGCTTCTGCCAGCACCCAAGATGGCGGCGAAGGGCGGAAGTGTCGTCACTGCCATACTAAAGATGGCGGTCGTGTGCACTGTTTTCTGACCTTCTCAATATGGCGGCAGGGAAGGCCCCCCCAAGCTGCGTCTATTCGGCTGCCTGAACGCGACGCCGACGCCGACGCCAGCCCAGCGCTTGCGCGCAATTTTCTGAGGCGTTTCCCGCTACGCGGACACCGACTGTGGGGTCAGCGGCGCCTGGGGCAGGCGGGAGCGTTCAGGCAGTCGAATAGACGGAGCGGGGGGGGGGGGGGGGGGTCCTTCCGGCCGCCATCTTGAGAAGGTCGAATAGCCACATCGGTGCGGTACCGGTGACTTCCGCCCTTCCTCGCCGGGAGCGGCAATGGCGGGGAGCCCGGGGAGCAGCGCTGCCGGGCCGGGGGCACCGGGGCGGGTGCTCCGGGCTCGGAGGTGAGCGGGGAACGGGGACAGCCCCGAGCGGACGGTGGGGGCCGCGGGGGATCGGTATTCCGGCCCAGGGATGAGTGTTCCGGCACAGGGGTGGCTGTCCCGGCACAGGGATGCGTTCCTGGACTGTCTAATAATATTATTTAACGATCGTGCAAGGAGATCTGTATAAAAAAATCCTCCGTGGTCATCCTTCTCCCAGCCCCGCTGTGTTTTCAGGGTGTTGGGGGCAGAGTTTGGGTCTGGACAAGGCTCTCGGGCACAGGGTGGGATTCTTGGGGTGCAGGGCCAGGATTTGGACTCGATGCTCCCTGTGGGTCCCTTGCAGCCCAGGAAATGCTGCGATCCTGTGCCTCTGAGGGTGAAATAAAGGGGAGCGGTGGGGTTTGTGCCCGCTGTGTTCACGGCCCCGCCGGCTCAGGGCGGGTTAAAGGCGCAGCTGCCCCGAGACAGCGGGACCGGCCGGGGCTGCTCGCTCCCGGTGCTGCCGCCTCGTGGGGAGAGCCCGGCACTGCAGCCCGGAACGGCGCTGGACACGGGATGGGCGTGGAACAGCAGCGCAGGGGATGCTGAGGCAGCCCAGGGAATGCTGCGGTCCCAGGGAAGGCTGAGGCGTCCCAGGGAAGGCTGAGGCGTCCCAGGGAAGGCTGAGGCAGCCCAGGGAATGCTGCGGTCCCAGGGAAGGCTGAGGCTTCCCCTGCCCGGGGCACTCGGCAGCAAATCCCTGATGTTGAGCAGAAAAAGGAAAGTTCTGGGTTAGTGGGAGGAGGTTTCTGGAATGGAGCTGGGACAGGTGCTGATCCACGCATGGAATCACGGGCTGGTTTGGCTTGGAAGGGACCACCAGGATCATTTACACTCTGTTTGTTGTCTGATTGCACAGCGAAGAACATCCAGAACTGCCGCCTCACCCTCACGGACAGCAGGAATGTCTTCCATAGCTCTTGTTTTGGAATGGGAATGGCTGTTGGGAGCTCTGGCAGGACCAGGTAAGAAGAGAAATGGGATCATTGTGGCTGCTGCTGGAGGTGGTTTTCTGCTTTCCGGCTGTTCTTCTCATTGATCCTTTCACAGCAGTGTTCTAGGGCACATTTGAGGGTAATTCCAGGAATCTGAAACCAGATAAAAACTGGTGGGGCAAAAATGTGAACCTGATCCATTTCTGGTAATTCCAAGCTTCTCCCACAACTCCGTTCCGGGGGAAAGCTGATGAAAGGATAAAGATGCAGAGGAACAAGTGCTGTAAAGCCCCCTGGCGCTCTGAGAGAGCAAACCTTCCAGTACTCCCAGCAGATCTCTTGGAGAAAGTGTGGGATCACAAGGTTTTCCAGGAAAGCAAAACAGGGGCGGAGATGAGGGAATAGGCTTCCAGTTCTTCCTTGAGCTGAAAGCCTGGGGGAATTGAGAGGGGCCACAAGAACTGTTTGTGTAGGCAAATGGGAGTTTGGGGGCTGAATCTGAGTTTCTCTCTGGGGCGTTTTTGAGGGAAAAGCTGAGGTGCTGTTTAAGGGAGAGAATGCACATTTTTGGGGTGGAAAAGGTTTGATCAATATTGTAGAGGAAGTAAAATGTTGGGGGTAAAAGTGGATGCAATCTGGAGGGGACAGAAGGAATATTTTGGAGGCAAAATGGGGCACTCAGTAGTGGACAGATGGGGAACATTTTGGAGGCAACACTTGACAAACTCTCTGGGGTGGAGAACGACCACATGGAGGGAAAAATGAGGTGATGAGCAGCGGGCACGTAGGGAAGGTTGAGGGGGTAAATCTTGAGAAAAGCCCCAAGAAATCCTTGGAAGCAGGAGTGAGGAATTCAGTGGTGGAAAAATAGGGGAATTTTGCGGGGGTAAAACTTCAAAAGATCTAAGAGTTGAGAGTGAGTGTTCTTAGGTAAAAAGGATGTCTTGTTGAAGTTGGGCGTCTGGACTGTGGCATTTCTGGATCACAGGGTGTTTTTCCAGAAAGTAGGAGATAAGGAAGACTCCCAAAGCCTCGGTAGCTGTGTTAAGAAATCCCTGCCAGGGAAGAAAGGTACCTAAACCTCCTAGAAGTAGGGACTAATTGGCATGGGAAGGGGAAAACCCACCCCCAGTGGGAGAGAGCGCGCCGGGTAAGGGAAGAGAAGGATGCCCTTAAGAAGAAGCAGGGAGGGTGAATTTCTCGGTTTGCTAAAATGTATCAAAAAGTTTGGAATCTGGGTCTGTGTGGAGGCCGGGATTTTCTCGGCCATATGCAGAGCCCAGCACTAGGAATAAAGTTTTGATATCCTTCCAGCATCCAAACGCAACAGAGGGAATCCTGGAGGAGGTGGAAAACGCTGTCACTCCATCGGTGGAATTCCTGGGAAACGGAAAGCAGCAGAAGCAGCAAGAACAGAGTTGGAAGCAGGCTCCAGCCGGGTAAGGCAGACACCAAATCCTTTGGAATTTGAAGTGGGCAGGGGTGGGAAGAATGAATTCTTACATTTGTAGCCCAGGGATTCCTGAGCAGGATCCCGGCAGGGAAGACTGCAGGGATCAGGCTGGGGCCTGATCGCAGCTGGGGGCAGCGAGCCTTGGAATTGGCTGAAGGGAAGAAAGAGGGATCCTTTGAGCACAAGGATCAGGTGTCAAATGCGGAGATGGCATCAGACAGTTCCTCGGGAGGGTTTAGTTCCTGGGCCAAATCGATCTGCTGCCTTGTGAAGGAGCTCAGAGAGCTGGGAAGAGCCCAAGCAACGCAGGGAATGCACCGGCAGATAAAAGTGCCGGGGAACGGTGGGGAAAAGCATCCGAACAGGGGGCCTCGTTTTGTACAGGGACGGTGCAAAAAATTGTCCGAAAGAATAGGAATGGAATGGGATTTTACGTATTCCTCGGAGGCCACAATCCAGTGGGAAGGCTGAGAGAAGGAAGCAAAGCCTAAAAAGGCAGATGAGCCAAATCTGCCCAAAGCCTCCAATGGCCACATTCCCTGGCATTGCTGAGGACTTCAGCCAAGCTCCAGGCAAAAGGTGAGCCCCTATGGAATCCTTTCTGGGAGACCATATCCAGCTGGGACCCTTCCTGGAGAAGGCCATGGGATATGGGTTATCCCAGGTCCAGAGAATATGTCATTTCCTCAGGAAAAACACTTGGATCACTGCATCACTTTCTTGTTTTAGGCTCACCAGTCACCCGGGCTATCCCAGCGGGGAGAGCGGGAGCATGTCCAGCCATGGAGAATTTCTGGGAGAGCCCGGGAGAAGAAAGAAGGCTCCAGCTTCACAGATCTGTGTCATAACCCATCCTGTCGGCCGCTCCTGTTTGATCCTGGTGCATTTGTCCTCTTGGATTCAACCTGAGCAGCGCTAATTGCTGGCAATGAAGCAGCCTTTGGTACTTCTTTTCCACAAAACCTCTCCATCCTGCCCTTCAATCCTGTTGCAAACACGGGAAAAACCCAAAATTCCGTTTTTCCCCCCCTCTCCCCTTCACTTTGCCTCCTCTTTTCTTGCAGGCTTTGGGCTATCCAGGCTTGCATGTGGATTAGGCAGAGCACCCCGGAAGCTCAGCTCCAGGTGGGATTGCAGCAGTGTTGGAAGCACCAGGGATTCTCCCAAGGTTTGGTGTGAGGAGCTGCATCTTGGGAGGGGCTGGGATTTTGTGCACTTCTGGGTTTTTTTTTTTTTTCCTGTTTGCCTTTTGGGCCGCCTCAGAGAAAAAGCTGAAAACCGAAGAAGCTGAGGGGGGGTTCCCAAATTCCTTTCCAGCCCTTCCGAGGAGGCACAAAGCCACGTGGAGCTGAGGAAAGGGATGTGAGGAGAATGGCAATAATGGAGCCTTGGGACTCTGCACTTCATTCTTTTCACGTGTTTGGAGGTGCAGGAGATGCCAAACGCCACAGGAATTCTGTGTCTGTAACATCGGGTGCAACCTCTTGAAACCCAAGTGCTCAGAGTGGGGTTTTCCCAAGGGTAAATCCCAATGTGACATGGCAAAGCTTCAGTGAGGATTTCCAGGCTTGACTGCAGAGCTTTTGGGAAAGCTCAGTAGCCAAACAAGATCAGATTTCTGTCGGATTTGGATCAAACGTGGCGTTTAAATCTGGGACAGCTCAGCTCCCCGGGTGGGAAAGTGCTTGGAGTAGCCGAGCTGAGCCTTTTTTGAGAATTCCAAGCGTTGTGTTCTTACGCTCCTTAATACAGCGTTTAAATAATTGATCCTGAATGGAGACAGTATCAGAGGGGTTTGTTAGAGGGGCAGGGATGTTTTTTCACCTGGCAGTGTGTTGGGATAGTCAAGACTCCTTCTGTCAGAATTAATTGGTCTTCCTTCTTTTCCCTTTTGTTCTTTCTAGGTTGTGGCTGAGTGGGGAGAATATTTGGGATAAAGAAACGAAATGCCCGAGGGAAGCTTCGCGTTCCCGTGGGGATGCTTTAGGCGCGTGCAGCTTCTGAGCTGCACCGAAACTTGAGGCTCCCACAGAAGCCGTCCGAAGCTGGAAGGGCCGGGGAAGAGAATTCCAGGAGAGGTGTGGGAAGCGCTTTCTGCCAGGTCTGGACAGCACCGAGGTGGGAATGACTTCAAAGTGTTCCTTGTCCCTGTCCTGTTCCCAGGCCAGGACCAAGTTGGTGTTCCCTGAGCGGCTGCGGTTCCCTGGATGTGGCAGGAGGAGGTCTCTGCCGGGGAGTGGGAGAAATGTCCCTGCCCGGTGCCGTGTCCTTGGCGGGCAGAGAGCGCCGCTCGTGGCAAGGGGGGTTTGTGAGTATGGAATCAGCCCTAGCTCCTTTTTAAGGGGGTGTTTTAATGAGTCATCAGCAGGGACCACTTTTAGCCAGCTTTAGTTAAGTTCCTTTTGCACAGGTTTCATGTTGCTTTGATGGTGAAATCACCAAACCCTGAAGTTTGCCAAATTACCCCTGAAAAGCTTTAATGAACCAATCCTGAGGGAACTGGGGATTGGATATCTGGGATCTTATGGCCCTTTGAGGCCATGTTGGGTTTACCCCCTGATTTTGGTGCCAAGGGAAACTCCAAGTTAAGAATAATCCAAATATGAAGCACTTCTCACAAAACTCAGCTTTGCAAACCTTTCTTTGGGCTAAAAAAGAAAAGGTGGGAATGCCCTTGGCAGAAAAGCAGCTGTGAGGCACAGCAGGCTTCAAATGCCTGTCAGCAGGAGCTCCAGGAGAAACGGCTGCTGGCTCCGGGCATCCTGGGCTTTCCAGGCAGGTTTTGTAGCGGATTGCAAGGCAGTTTTCCTGCCTCTGGGGGGTGGCACCTGCACCCACTGGAAAGGGAAAATGTGGAGAGAGCGGCAAGCGGGAAGACGGTTGCTGATGTGTGTCCTTGGATTGCAGTTCCTCCCGGTGAGTCTGTGCTGCTGGAAGTTTGAAGGAGATCAGTCCTGGAGTACGTGTGGGTTCACCTCTGGGGTTTGGGAGCGACACTGGACATGAAATTCCAGGGATGTTCCCTTTGCTGGAGTGAGAAGCAGTGGAAGCACTTTGCTGTCTGCTTCTTCATCGCCTTCGCCTCGGTCCCCTGGGGCTCCAGGTAATCCCCTCTCACCTTTGCTTTTCCAAGGGTCTCTAAATGAGGGCTTGAGCTTTGGTGTAGCTCCCTTTACAGGGAAGATCTGTTCCAGGAAAGGTCTCCTGGTCTGGCCTGATGGCGTTGCAGGAAGAGCAGGAAACCCCACAGCTCCTGTGGCTCCCTCATCCGATTTGCCTGCAGGCAGCAGCAAGGATCATTCCCAAGTGTCATCCCCTGGCTCCGTGACTCGGTGAGGTTGTGTTCCCCCAAAGGCCAGGGGCCGCTTTGTTTTGCAGCTCACGAAAGTCCAGCTCGGTGGTGCTGGGTTTGGTTTTTGTGTGCAATGAAGGCACTAAAAAATTCCCCTCCTTCCCTGGCACAGCCCTGGAGTGGGAGCAGATTCCCCTTATCCCGCAGTTATCCCGCTCCTGCCCTGGATCCCTGCGGTGCCGTGTGTTCTCCAAGCTCACAGCACTGCTGGCTCTAAACAAGAGAAACAATCCCTGTTCCTTCTCTTCTCCGTCCTTGATGTTCCCAGGCCCTGCATCTCCCTGGCTCTTCCCTGTGGGAGTCTTCATCTCCATCCCACCTTATCCCGATCAGGTAAGGGTCTGAGACGTGTTTAGCAGCAAATGCATTCCTGTGAAGAAAGCCAAGAGCAAAGAGCATCCAGATGCAGAGAAGTCTTTAGAAAAGCGTTCCAGACGTGCAAATGAGGGATGTGTCTTCCTGCATCTCCTGTTGTTTTTCTCTGTCACGTTTTGGAAGGGTTTCTCTCAGTGATTTCCTGCGATCCAGGTGCGTCCCTTCCTTTGTCCAAATCCAGTGCCAGAGGATCGAACAACTGACGAGTGGGGCCTGGGATGAAAACGGTTCTCCTAAAATGAGGGAAACAATGCTAGAAGAGAAATGAGCATCCTTTTAATGCCTGGAATAAAAATGCTGGAAAAGGGCACTTTTTATTTGATATGGTGTCATTCTCCTTTTTTTTTCCATAGCTAAAACTCCACGGTGAGCAATCAGAGCAGAAATAGGAAATGCAGGAGTCTTGGATTCCACAGTGGGATTAACTTCCCTTTTCTGCTCTCTTTCAGGACAGGAAAAACCACTGAACTCGCCCCATCTTTGGGACCAAGAGCTTTGGTGCTGGAGTAGGCAAAGCCAGCTAGGGCCCCCCTTGTCCTGCCCATGGTGTGGGTCAGGGACAGGCTCCTCTTCTCCTCTGCGCTGGGATGAACTGCCTAGGGAATGCTATTTCTGACAGCCCGGTCCTAGCCCCGGCTACTGGAAATGAGCCGAGGTGAAGAGGCAAGTGCCAGAGTTGCTTGGGGATGATGGAATTGTGGTGTTTGGCTGTGCCCAGAGGGGCAGGTTGGGCATTTCTGTGTGTCTGAGGACTGGTTTGGGTGCTGGGGAGCCCGGGGAGCCGAGCTCTCAGTGCATTCCCAGCTCACCCGGGGGTGGGAGCTGGTGCAGGGCTCTGGTCGGGCTCGGGGCAGGCCCTGGCCCCGGCACAGACACACTGGGGTGGTTTGGGGCCGCTTGGGGAGCAATGGGAAGAAAATGAGGGATGGTGCTGGGCGGAGCGATCGGCCTGTGCTCGTGTCAGCGCAGCCGTGCAGGGCACTGGGATCTGGGTAAAGCACCGGCTCTCCTGGTGTTCAGGGATGCAAGGTCTGAGGGACCGGATTTACTTGGGGTTTTCCAGGACAGCAGGAAGAAGAGGAAATGTGGTGCCAGAGGTGCATCCCATCAGGTTGCAGTTCCCTCTTTCCCATTTCCATTTCCTCCTCAGTGCGGGTGTCCCCTGCAGCCCATGAGCACGGGGCCGGTGACAACTCCCTGTCTGTAGAGGGATTCCTTATGGAACAAGGGCAGATGACACTTGTGTGAGGCTTACGACTGTTAGAATTAGACCGGGATGGGTTTAAGGAAAACTAGAATCGTGTGTTAATCTTACTGGTCAATGAACAAATAGAATCCACACTTCTATAAGAAAAAATAGAGTGTATGGAGCATATAGAAGAAGCTGTTTTTGCCTGCTGCTGCTGCTTGGCTGTATCATGTAACCCCATTCGAACTCTGCCTTCAAGACAGCTGTGAGACCGTGAAATAAAGAACTTAGCAGAACAGCAGCCTCCTCTGCTCTTTCACCCTGGTCCGAGAAGGAGGGGTACCCTGTCAAAGGCTCAACACTTGCCTTTCTGACTTTGTTTCTAAATTTCTACCTTTCTAATTTTGTTTGTTTCTAATTTTTTTGTTTGTTTGTTTCTAACTTTGTTTGTTTTCAACTTTCTCCCTTTAGAAATTTGTTTGTTTCTTGTATTTTACCTCTTTGTTTGTTTCTAAATTTCTGCCGTTGTAACTTTGTTTCTAACTTTCTACTTTTAAAATTTCATTTGTTTTTAACTTTTTACCATTCCTCCCAGCGAGGGCTGTGTGCAGAATACTAAAACCTGTTAAGTTCTTCACTTTTACGTCTATAGGCAAATGCTACTGATTTAGATGTAAATTCATTTTGAAATGAGCCAGCCCTCTCTGTCTACTCTGTCGCATACAGCAATATAAGAAGCTGGGAATAGAGATCCGCAGGTTTTGAGAATAAGGAGCCGGCGTTTTTCTGTAGGAAGGAAAGCAGCAAGCGCCTGGCCGCAGGAGCCGAGACGCTCGGGCTGCAGGAGCTGCAGAGCGCCCGGAGCCGGCTTTTCCCTGTGCTCTGTGCCTGCCCCCGGGCTGAGCTGGGCGGCGCTGCTGCCGCCCGGTGCCGGCTGAGCCGAGAGGGCGGCGGCCTCGGTGGCTGCCGAGCGTGGCAAGGAGCGGGAGCGAGCGGGGCCGGGTCTGTCAGCGGAGGGGAGGGGCGAAGGGCGGTTCGGAGCCGAGGGACACGGCCGTGCATGAGCGGGGCCACAGCTATGGAAAGGAGCGGGCGCCGTGCGGGGCGGTGACCGCGGGGAATGACAGCGCGGGGGGCGGCCCGGCGGGGCCGGTTTTGCCGGGCAGCAGAGGCGCGGTCGCAGCGCGACCCGGGCGGGAGGCACCGGGCGGGCACGGTCGGAATCGAGCCGCCCGCGTGTCGCTCTCAAGGAGGCGGCTCGGAAAGGAAGGCGCAGTTCCGCGCTCTCGGGACGGCGTTAAGTGACGTTTTTATTAGAATATGACAGTATTTATTTTATTTTATTATTTTATTATCTGCCAGGACCTTGCAGAGGGTGGTTTACACTTCCGCCACACTCAAGATGGCGGACGCAGTAGGCCCCCTGCGAGAGGTGTCCCTGCCGATGCCTGCCGCGCTGGTCGCGGAGCCGTCGCCCGCCTCCGGCGCGGCTGACCCCGCCAGCCGTGTCCTCGCACCGGGAAGCACGGCGGAAAATCGCGCGGAAAGCGCGGGGCCGGCGTCGGAGTCCGGGCCGGATTCAGGCAGCCGACTAGACAGAAGCCCTTGTGAGGGGCGGCGGGGGCCCTAAGTGTACCACACTAAAGATGGCGGCTCGACCGGAAGTGGCTTCTGCCAGCACCCAAGATGGCGGCGAAGGGCGGAAGTGTCGTCACTGCCATACTAAAGATGGCGGTCGTGTGCACTGTTTTCTGACCTTCTCAATATGGCGGCAGGGAAGGCCCCCCCAAGCTGCGTCTATTCGGCTGCCTGAACGCGACGCCGACGCCGACGCCAGCCCAGCGCTTGCGCGCAATTTTCTGAGGCGTTTCCCGCTACGCGGACACCGACTGTGGGGTCAGCGGCGCCTGGGGCAGGCGGGAGCGTTCAGGCAGTCGAATAGACGGAGCGGGGGGGGGGGGGGGGGGTCCTTCCGGCCGCCATCTTGAGAAGGTCGAATAGCCACATCGGTGCGGTACCGGTGACTTCCGCCCTTCCTCGCCGGGAGCGGCAATGGCGGGGAGCCCGGGGAGCAGCGCTGCCGGGCCGGGGGCACCGGGGCGGGTGCTCCGGGCTCGGAGGTGAGCGGGGAACGGGGACAGCCCCGAGCGGACGGTGGGGGCCGCGGGGGATCGGTATTCCGGCCCAGGGATGAGTGTTCCGGCACAGGGGTGGCTGTCCCGGCACAGGGATGCGTTCCTGGACTGTCTAATAATATTATTTAACGATCGTGCAAGGAGATCTGTATAAAAAAATCCTCCGTGGTCATCCTTCTCCCAGCCCCGCTGTGTTTTCAGGGTGTTGGGGGCAGAGTTTGGGTCTGGACAAGGCTCTCGGGCACAGGGTGGGATTCTTGGGGTGCAGGGCCAGGATTTGGACTCGATGCTCCCTGTGGGTCCCTTGCAGCCCAGGAAATGCTGCGATCCTGTGCCTCTGAGGGTGAAATAAAGGGGAGCGGTGGGGTTTGTGCCCACTGTGTTCACGGCCCCGCCGGCTCAGGGCGGGTTAAAGGCGCAGCTGCCCCGAGACAGCGGGACCGGCCGGGGCTGCTCGCTCCCGGTGCTGCCGCCCCGTGGGGAGAGCCCGGCACTGCAGCCCGGAACGGCGCTGGACACGGGATGGGCGTGGAACAGCAGCGCAGGGGATGCTGAGGCAGCCCAGGGAATGCTGCGGTCCCAGGGAAGGCTGAGGCGTCCCAGGGAAGGCTGAGGCGTCCCAGGGAAGGCTGAGGCAGCCCAGGGAATGCTGAGGCAGCCCAGGGAATGCTGCGGTCCCAGGGAAGGCTGAGGCTTCCCCTGCCCGGGGCACTCGGCAGCAAATCCCTGATGTTGAGCAGAAAAAGGAAAGTTCTGGGTTAGTGGGAGGAGGTTTCTGGAATGGAGCTGGGACAGGTGCTGATCCACGCATGGAATCACGGGCTGGTTTGGCTTGGAAGGGACCACCAGGATCATTTACACTCTGTTTGTTGTCTGATTGCACAGCGAAGAACATCCAGAACTGCCGCCTCACCCTCACGGACAGCAGGAATGTCTTCCATAGCTCTTGTTTTGGAATGGGAATGGCTGTTGGGAGCTCTGGCAGGACCAGGTAAGAAGAGAAATGGGATCATTGTGGCTGCTGCTGGAGGTGGTTTTCTGCTTTCCGGCTGTTCTTCTCATTGATCCTTTCACAGCAGTGTTCTAGGGCACATTTGAGGGTAATTCCAGGAATCTGAAACCAGATAAAAACTGGTGGGGCAAAAATGTGAACCTGATCCATTTCTGGTAATTCCAAGCTTCTCCCACAACTCCGTTCCGGGGGAAAGCTGATGAAAGGATAAAGATGCAGAGGAACAAGTGCTGTAAAGCCCCCTGGCGCTCTGAGAGAGCAAACCTTCCAGTACTCCCAGCAGATCTCTTGGAGAAAGTGTGGGATCACAAGGTTTTCCAGGAAAGCAAAACAGGGGCGGAGATGAGGGAATAGGCTTCCAGTTCTTCCTTGAGCTGAAAGCCTGGGGGAATTGAGAGGGGCCACAAGAACTGTTTGTGTAGGCAAATGGGAGTTTGGGGGCTGAATCTGAGTTTCTCTCTGGGGCGTTTTTGAGGGAAAAGCTGAGGTGCTGTTTAAGGGAGAGAATGCACATTTTTGGGGTGGAAAAGGTTTGATCAATATTGTAGAGGAAGTAAAATGTTGGGGGTAAAAGTGGATGCAATCTGGAGGGGACAGAAGGAATATTTTGGAGGCAAAATGGGGCACTCAGTAGTGGACAGATGGGGAACATTTTGGAGGCAACACTTGACAAACTCTCTGGGGTGGAGAACGACCACATGGAGGGAAAAATGAGGTGATGAGCAGCGGGCACGTAGGGAAGGTTGAGGGGGTAAATCTTGAGAAAAGCCCCAAGAAATCCTTGGAAGCAGGAGTGAGGAATTCAGTGGTGGAAAAATAGGGGAATTTTGCGGGGGTAAAACTTCAAAAGATCTAAGAGTTGAGAGTGAGTGTTCTTAGGTAAAAAGGATGTCTTGTTGAAGTTGGGCGTCTGGACTGTGGCATTTCTGGATCACAGGGTGTTTTTCCAGAAAGTAGGAGATAAAGAAGACTCCCAAAGCCTCGGTAGCTGTGTTAAGAAATCCCTGCCAGGGAAGAAAGGTACCTAAACCTCCTAGAAGTAGGGACTAATTGGCATGGGAAGGGGAAAACCCACCCCCAGTGGGAGAGAGCGCACCGGGTAAGGGAAGAGAAGGATGCCCTTAAGAAGAAGCAGGGAGGGTGAATTTCTCGGTTTGCTAAAATGTATCAAAAAGTTTGGAATCTGGGTCTGTGTGGAGGCCGGGATTTTCTCGGCCATATGCAGAGCCCAGCACTAGGAATAAAGTTTTGATATCCTTCCAGCATCCAAACGCAACAGAGGGAATCCTGGAGGAGGTGGAAAACGCTGTCACTCCATCGGTGGAATTCCTGGGAAACGGAAAGCAGCAGAAGCAGCAAGAACAGAGTTGGAAGCAGGCTCCAGCCGGGTAAGGCAGACACCAAATCCTTTGGAATTTGAAGTGGGCAGGGGTGGGAAGAATGAATTCTTACATTTGTAGCCCAGGGATTCCTGAGCAGGATCCCGGCAGGGAAGACTGCAGGGATCAGGCTGGGGCCTGATCGCAGCTGGGGGCAGCGAGCCTTGGAATTGGCTGAAGGGAAGAAAGAGGGATCCTTTGAGCACAAGGATCAGGTGTCAAATGCGGAGATGGCATCAGACAGTTCCTCGGGAGGGTTTAGTTCCTGGGCCAAATCGATCTGCTGCCTTGTGAAGGAGCTCAGAGAGCTGGGAAGAGCCCAAGCAACGCAGGGAATGCACCGGCAGATAAAAGTGCCGGGGAACGGTGGGGAAAAGCATCCGAACAGGGGGCCTCGTTTTGTACAGGGACGGTGCAAAAAATTGTCCGAAAGAATAGGAATGGAATGGGATTTTACGTATTCCTCGGAGGCCACAATCCAGTGGGAAGGCTGAGAGAAGGAAGCAAAGCCTAAAAAGGCAGATGAGCCAAATCTGCCCAAAGCCTCCAATGGCCACATTCCCTGGCATTGCTGAGGACTTCAGCCAAGCTCCAGGCAAAAGGTGAGCCCCTATGGAATCCTTTCTGGGAGACCATATCCAGCTGGGACCCTTCCTGGAGAAGGCCATGGGATATGGGTTATCCCAGGTCCAGAGAATATGTCATTTCCTCAGGAAAAACACTAGGATCACTGCATCACTTTCTTGTTTTAGGCTCACCAGTCACCCGGGCTATCCCAGCGGGGAGAGCGGGAGCACGTCCAGCCATGGAGAATTTCTGGGAGAGCCCGGGAGAAGAAAGAAGGCTCCAGCTTCACAGATCTGTGTCATAACCCATCCTGTCGGCCGCTCCTGTTTGATCCTGGTGCATTTGTCCTCTTGGATTCAACCTGAGCAGCGCTAATTGCTGGCAATGAAGCAGCCTTTGGTACTTCTTTTCCACAAAACCTCTCCATCCTGCCCTTCAATCCTGTTGCAAACACGGGAAAAACCCAAATTTCCGTTTTTCCCCCCCTCTCCCCTTCACTTTGCCTCCTCTTTTCTTGCAGGCTTTGGGCTATCCAGGCTTGCATGTGGATTAGGCAGAGCACCCCGGAAGCTCAGCTCCAGGTGGGATTGCAGCGGTGTTGGAAGCACCAGGGATTCTCCCAAGGTTTGGTGTGAGGAGCTGCATCTTGGGAGGGGCTGGGATTTTGTGCACTTCTGGGTTTTTTTTTTTTCCTGTTTGCCTTTTGGGCCGCCTCAGAGAAAAAGCTGAAAACCGAAGAAACTGAGGGGGGGTTCCCAAATTCCTTTCCAGCCCTTCCGAGGAGGCACAAAGCCACGTGGAGCTGAGGAAAGGGATGTGAGGAGAATGGCAATAATGGAGCCTTGGGACTCTGCACTTCATTCTTTTCACGTGTTTGGAGGTGCAGGAAATGCCAAACACCACAGGAATTCTGTGTCTGTAACATCGGGTGCAACCTCTTGAAACCCAAGTGCTCAGAGTGGGGTTTTCCCAAGGGTAAATCCCAATGTGACATGGCAAAGCTTCAGCGAGGATTTCTAGGCTTGACTGCAGAGCTTTTGGGAAAGCTCAGTAGCCAAACAAGATCAGATTTCTGTCGGATTTGGATCAAACGTGGCGTTTAAATCTGGGACAGCTCAGCTCCCCGGGTGGGAAAGTGCTTGGAGTAGCCGAGAGCTGAGCTGTTTTTGAGAATTCCAAGCGTTGTGTTCTTACGCTCCTTAATACAACGTTTAAATAATTGATCCTGAATGGAGACAGTATCAGAGGGATTTGTTAGAGGGGCAGGGATGTTTTTTCACCTGGCAGTGTGTTGGGATAGTCAAGACTCCTTCTGTCAGAATTAATTGGTCTTCCTTCTTTTCCCTTTTGTTCTTTCTAGGTTGTGGCTGAGTGGGGAGAGTATTTGGGATAAAGAAACGAAATGCCCGAGGGAAGCTTCGCGTTCCCGTGGGGATGCTTTAGGCGCGTGCAGCTTCTGAGCTGCACCGAAACTTGAGGCTCCCACAGAAGCCGTCCGAAGCTGGAAGGGCCAGGGAAGAGAATTCCAGGAGAGGTGTGGGAAGCGCTTTCTGCCAGGTCTGGACAGCACCGAGGTGGGAATGACTTCAAAGTGTTCCTTGTCCCTGTCCTGTTCCCAGCCCAGGACCAAGTTGGTGTTCCCTGAGCGGCTGCGGTTCCCTGGATGTGGCAGGAGGAGGTCTCTGCCGGGGAGTGGGAGAAATGTCCCTGCCCGGTGCCGTGTCCTTGGCGGGCAGAGAGCGCCGCTCGTGGCAAGGGGGGTTTGTGAGTATGGAATCAGCCCTAGCTCCTTTTTAAGGGGGTGTTTTAATGAGTCATCAGCAGGGACCACTTTTAGCCAGCTTTAGTTAAGTTCCTTTTGCACAGGTTTCATGTTGCTTTGATGGTGAAATCACCAAACCCTGAAGTTTGCCAAATTACCCCTGAAAAGCTTTAATGAACCAATCCTGAGGGAACTGGGGATTGGATATCTGGGATCTTATGGCCCTTTGAGGCCATGTTGGGTTTACCCCCTGATTTTGGTGCCAAGGGAAACTCCAAGTTAAGAATAATCCAAATATGAAGCACTTCTCACAAAACTCAGCTTTGCAAACCTTTCTTTGGGCTAAAAAAGAAAAGATGGGAATGCCCTTGGCAGAAAAGCAGCTGTGAGGCACAGCAGGCTTCAAATGCCTGTCAGCAGGAGCTCCAGGAGAAACGGCTGCTGGCTCCAGGCATCCTGGGCTTTCCAGGCAGGTTTTGTAGCGGATTGCAAGGCAGTTTTCCTGCCTCTGGGGGGTGGCACCTGCATCCCGCTGGAAAGGGAAAATGTGGAGAGAGGGGCAAGCGGGAAGACGGTTGCTGATGTGTGTCCTTGGATCGCAGTTCCTCCCGGTGAGTCTGTGCTGCTGGAAGTTTGAAGGAGATCAGTCCTGGAGTACGTGTGGGTTCACCTGTGGGGTTTGGGAACGACGCTGGCCATGAAATTCCAGGGATGTTCCCTTTGCTGGAGTGAGAAGCAGTGGAAGCACTTTGCTGTCTGCTTCTTCATCGCCTTCGCCTCGGTCCCCTGGGGCTCCAGGTAATCCCCTCTCACCTTTGCTTTTCCAAGGGTCTCTAAATGAGGGCTTGAGCTTTGGTGTGGCTCCCTTTACAGGGAAGATCTGTTCCAGGAAAGGTCTCCTGGTCTGGCCCGATGGCGTTGCAGGAAGAGCAGGAAACCCCGCAGCTCCTGTGGCTCCCTCATCCGATTTGCCTGCAGGCAGCAGCAAGGATCATTCCCAAGTGTCATCCCCTGGCTCCGTGACTCGGTGAGGTTGTGTTCCCCCAAAGGCCAGGGGCCGCTTTGTTTTGCAGCTCACGAAAGTCCAGCTCGGTGGTGCTGGGTTTGGTTTTTGTGTGCAATGAAGGCACTAAAAAATTCCCCTCCTTCCCTGGCACAGCCCTGGAGTGGGAGCAGATTCCCCTTATCCCGCAGTTATCCCGCTCCTGCCGTGGATCCCTGCGGTGCCGTGTGTTCTCCAAGCTCACAGCACTGCTGGCTCGAGACAAGAAAAACAATCCCTGTTCCTTCTCTTCTCCGTCCTTGATGTTCCCAGGCCCTGCATCTCCCTGGCTATTCCCTGTGGGAGTCTTCATCTCCATCCCACCTTATCCCGATCAGGTAAGGGTCTGAGACGTGTTTAGCAGCAAATGCATTCCTGTGAAGAAAGCCAAGAGCAAAGAGCATCCAGATGCAGAGAAGTCTTTAGAAAAGCGTTCCAGACGTGCAAATGAGGGATGTGTCTTCCTGCATCTCCTGTTGTTTTTCTCTGTCACGTTTTGGAAGGGTTTCTCTCAGTGACTTCCTGCAGTCCAGGTGCGTCCCTTCTTTTGTCCAAATCCAGTGCCAGAGGATCGAACAACTGACGAGTGGGGCCTGGGATGAAAACGGTTCTCCTAAAATGAGGGAAACAATGCTAGAAGAGAAATGAGCGTCCTTTTAATGCCTGGAATAAAAATGCTGGAAAAGGGCACTTTTTATTTGATATGGTGTCATTCTCCTTTTTTTTTCCATAGCTAAAACTCCACGGTGAGCAATCAGAGCAGAAACAGGAAATGCAGGAGTCTTGGATTCCACAGTGGGATTAACTTCCCTTTTCTGCTCTCTTTCAGGACAGGAAAAACCACTGAACTCGCCCCATCTTTGGGACCAAGAGCTGTGGTGTTGGAGTAGGCAAAGCCAGCTAGGGCCCCCCTTGTCCTGCCCATGGTGTGGGTCAGGGACAGGCTCCTCTTCTCCTCTGCGCTGGGATGAACTGCCTAGGGAATGCTATTTCTGACAGCCCGGTCCTAGCCCCGGCTACTGGAAATGGGCGGAGGTGAAGAGGCAAGTGCCAGAGTTGCTTGGGGATGATGGAATTGTGGTGTTTGGCTGTGCCCAGAGGGGCAGGTTGGGCATTTCTGTGTGTCTGAGGACCGGTTTGGGTGCTGGGGAGCCCGGGGAGCCGAGCTCTCAGTGCATTCCCAGCTCACCCGGGGGTGGGAGCTGGTGCAGGGCTGGGTGACAGCCTCTGGTCGGGCTCGGGGCAGGCCCTGGCCCCGGCACAGACACGCTGGGGTGGTTTGGGGCCGCTTGGGGAGCAATGGGAAGAAAATGAGGGATGGTGCTGGGCAGAGCGATCGGCCTGTGCTCGTGTCAGCGCAGCCGTGCAGGGCACTGGGATCTGGGTAAAGCACCGGCTCTCCTGGTACTCAGGGATGCAAGGTCTGAGGGACCGGATTTACTTGGGGTTTTCCAGGACAGCAGGAAGAAGAGGAAATGTGGTGCCAGAGGTGCGTCCCATCAGGTTGCAGTTCCCTCTTTCCCATTTCCATTTCCTCCTCAGTGCAGGTGTCCCCTGCAGCCCATGAGCACGGGGCCGGTGACAACTCCCTGTCTGTAGAGAGATTCCTTATGGAACAAGGGCAGATGACACTTGTGTGAGGCTTACGACTGTTAGAATTAGACCGGGATGGGTTTAAGGAAAACTAGAATCGTGTGTTAATCTTACTGGTCAATGAACAAATAGAATCCACACTTCTATAAGAAAAAATAGAGTGTATGGAGCATATAGAAGAAGCTGTTTTTGCCTGCTGCTGCTGCTTGGCTGTATCATGTAACCCCATTCGAACTCTGCCTTCAAGACAGCTGTGAGACCGTGAAATAAAGAACTCAGCAGAACAGCAGCCTCCTCTGCTCTTTCACCCTGGTCCGAGAAGGAGGGGTACCCTGTCAAAGGCTCAACACTTGCCTTTCTGACTTTGTTTCTAAATTTCTACCTTTCTAATTTTGTTTGTTTCTAATTTTTTTGTTTGTTTGTTTCTAACTTTGTTTGTTTTCAACTTTCTCCCTTTAGAAATTTGTTTGTTTCTTGTATTTTACCTCTTTGTTTGTTTCTAAATTTCTGCCGTTGTAACTTTGTTTCTAACTTTCTACTTTTAAAATTTCATTTGTTTTTAACTTTTTACCATTCCTCCCAGCGAGGGCTGTGTGCAGAATACTAAAACCTGTTAAGTTCTTCACTTTTACGTCTATAGGCAAATGCTACTGATTTAGATGTAAATTCATTTTGAAATGAGCCAGCCCTCTCTGTCTACTCTGTCGCATACAGCAATATAAGAAGCTGGGAATAGAGATCCGCAGGTTTTGAGAATAAGGAGCCGGCGTTTTTCTGTAGGAAGGAAAGCAGCAAGCGCCTGGCCGCAGGAGCCGAGACGCTCGGGCTGCAGGAGCTGCAGAGCGCCCGGAGCCGGCTTTTCCCTGTGCTCTGTGCCTGCCCCCGGGCTGAGCTGGGCGGCGCTGCTGCCGCCCGGTGCCGGCTGAGCCGAGAGGGCGGCGGCCTCGGTGGCTGCCGAGCGTGGCAAGGAGCGGGAGCGAGCGGGGCCGGGTCTGTCAGCGGAGGGGAGGGTCCCGAGAGCGGCCCCGGTGCGGCCCCGGTGCGCGGGGCGGGCCCGGCCCGGGAGAGAGGGGCGGGGCCCCGAGCGATGGAGCCGCCCCCGTGCCGGGCAGGGCGGGCCCCGGGGCCGGGCGGGGCCGGGGCTCTGGGGCGGGGCCGAGCGGGGCCGGGGGCGGGGGCGGCTTCAGGGGCGGGGCCGGGCCCGGCTCAGGTGCGCGGGGCGGGGTCCGCACAGGTGCGCGGGGTCCCAGGGCGGCTGCGCAGGGCGGGGCCGAGGTGATTTAAGCCCCCGAAATCGCCCCTGCCGCCATTTGCTCCCTCAGAGCTCGGGGAGGCTGCGGCCGGGCCGGGCTCCCCCGGCGTGGCCCGGGAGAGGCCCCCGCTCCCCCTCTTTCTTCCCCGTCTTTCTTCCCCCTGTTTCTCCTGCCCTTATCCTCCTCCTTCTTCCCCCGCTTATCACCTCTTTCCTACCCCCCCCAGTTTCTTTCTCTCTCCCCCACACCCTCCCTGTCTCTCCC
The DNA here is from genome assembly GCF_965178545.1 of Coloeus monedula. Classification (NCBI taxonomy): domain Eukaryota; kingdom Metazoa; phylum Chordata; class Aves; order Passeriformes; family Corvidae; genus Coloeus; species Coloeus monedula. Next base: position 52,781 of record NW_028120720.1, on the reverse strand, counting down.
AGCCCCCTGCCTGCCCTCTCCCCAGCGCCCCCCCACCCTCTCTCCCTGCTCCCCTGTGCATCCCCGACCCCCCCCGCCTCCTTTCTCCCCCACCCCTCCTTTCTCCCCTCTCCGTACCCCGTTCCCCAACCCGACTCCCCTCTCTTCCTCCTCCTCTGACCATCATCCCTCCCCCTCACCCGACCTTTCCCTTCCCCCCTCGTTCTCCCCAACCCACCCCGACTCCTCTCCCTACCCCATCTCATCCCTCCCCGTTCCCTCTTTCCCCCGCAGCCGCGGGGCTCGGGGCGCCGGAGAATAAAGCCCAGAGGGCCGGAGCCCGGCGCCCCTGCCCTCGCTGGAGCCTCGCACGGGGGACCCGCTCGGCGGGTCCCCCGTGCAGTACAAAAACAGCGCCGGGGCTCCGGCTTTGCACACATCACACTGGGGATCCCCTCCTCAGGAGGGGTTCCCGGGGGGGGTGGTGGGTTTTGGGGAGGGTGGTGGGTTGGGGTGGGCCCCCTCCTCAGGAGGGGTTCCCGGGGGGGTGGTGGGTTTCGGGGAGGGGGGTGGGTTGGGGTTGGGGTGGGCCCCCTCCTTAGGAGGGGGTCCCGGGGGGGTGGGTGGGATGGGCCCCCTCCGGAGGAGGGGGTCCCGGGAGGGGGTCAGGGTGGGCCCCCTCCGGAGGAGGGGGTCCGGGGGAGGGGGGTGGGGCGGAGGGGGGACTTTCCCCCCCTCCAGTCCCCGCCCCCTCTCCCGGACCCCCTCCTCCGGACGGGGCTCACCCCAGCCCCCTCCCCGGGACCCCCTCCTCCGGACCGGGGCCCCGGGGGGAGGGAGGGGCTGTTGGTTTGGCCTGTGGTCTCTATGTCTGTTCATGCCACAGAGTGACGTGACCCCCCCCCCTCTGCTTCCCCCCCCACCCCCCTCCCCGAGGCCCCGGTCCGGAGGAGGGGGTCCCGGGGAGGGGGCTGGGGTGAGCCCCGTCCGGAGGAGGGGGTCCGGGAGAGGGGGCGGGGACTGGAGGGGGGGAAAGTCCCCCCTCCGCCCCACCCCCCTCCCCCGGACCCCCTCCTCCGGAGGGGGCCCACCCTGACCCCCTCCCGGGACCCCCTCCTCCGGAGGGGGCCCATCCCACCCACCCCCCCGGGACCCCCTCCTAAGGAGGGGGCCCACCCCAACCCACCCCCCTCCCCGAAACCCACCACCCCCCCGGGAACCCCTCCTGAGGAGGGGGCCCACCCCAACCCACCACCCTCCCTGAAACCCACCCACCCCCCCGGGAACCCCTCCTGAGGAGGGGGCCCACCCCAACCCACCACCCTCCCCGAAACCCACCACCCCCCCGGGAACCCCTCCTGAGGAGGGGATCCCCAGTGTGATGTGTGGAAAGCCGGAGCCCCGGCGCTGTTTTTGTACTGCACGGGGGACCCGCCGAGCGGGCCCGGCCCGTGTGGGGCTCCAGCGAGGGCAGGGGCGCCGGGCTCCGGCCCTCTGGGCTTTATTCTCCGGCGCCCCGAGCCCCGCGGCTGCGGGGGAAAGACGGGACAGAGGATGGGAATAAGGGAGCAGAGGGGGTCAAAGAAGGAGCGCAGGTGGGGGGTTCGGGGTGTGCAGGGAGAGGTGGGATGGGGGGACAGGAAAGGAGGCGGGGGGAAGACGAGGACGGAGCACAAGTGGGGGGTCAAGGTGCAGAGGGGAAACGAGGGAAGAGGAACACGGGGAGGTGGAGGGGGAAGGAAAGGTGGGAGACGGAGGGGGAGGATTGAGGGCAGGTGGGGGGAACTGGGAGGGGAAGGGGAGCAGGGTGAGGGGGCAGGGGGGACCCGGGATGGGGGCGAAGGAACGGTGGAGAAGGGGAGAGAGGGTGGAGGGGTAGGGCAGGGTTGGGGTGTGTAGGGGGACAGGGAGGGGGGATGGGGGGGACCGGGCCGGGGGGGGAGGGAGGGGAGGGCTAGGGGGGAGAGGGGGGGGGGTAGGGGGGGGGGTGTAGGGGGTGGGGGAGGGGAGGCAGAGGGAGGAGAACGGAGAAGGGTTAGAAGAAGACAAACTAACACAAATATAAAGGAAAAGAACTACAGAGACATAGAAATATGGAAATACAGAGATCTAGAGCCCGGTCGGCCACAACCGTTCCCACCGAGCGCCGAGGGAGCAAATGGCGGCGGCGCCGATTCCCGAGGCTTAAATCCCCTCGGCCCCGCCCCGCGCAGCCGCTCTGGGGCCCCGCGCACCTGTGCGGACCCCGCCCTTCACACCTGTGCCGGGCCCGCCCCGCCCCGCCCGCGCCCGTAAATGCCGGCGGATCCGCGCCCGCTCCGCTTTGTGCGGTGGATGCTCATCCTGCTCCTCCCGGGCTGTGGCGGGACCGTCGTTCGGAGCGCTGTGCGGAGCCCGGCACCGGGGGCTGCTCCCGGCGCTGCGCCGAGCCCGAGGCGCTGAGGTGGGAACGGGACCCGGGCCCTGGGATTCGGGGCTGGGTCCTGTCGGTGTCTGCTGGGGGTCCCGGGCCGAGCCGCTTGTCTCTCGGCGGGCGGGGTGCGGCTGCCGGGCTCGGAGAACTGAGGTGGGATGGGGGATGGCATTAGGCATCGGGATCGCCGCGGCTGGCAAGTGCCGCTCCGGGATTGGCGCTGGCGCCGAGCCCGGCGCTGCCGCTCCGGCTGCGGCCAGCGCGGGGCTGGGCTCCCGCCGGAGCTCCGGCTACGCTCCCGCTGCGGCCGCGGGGAGCCGGGGCCGTGCCGGTGCCGGGCCCGCCGGGAGGGCGGCGCTTCCCCACAGCAGGCGCTGGATCGCGCCTGGAAGCGGCCGGGCCGCGGGGACCGCCCGTGCCCGCCCCGGCACCCCCCGAGGCCGCCGCTCCCTCAGCGCCGCCCGCCCTGTGGGGCGCCCCCTGGCGCAACCGGAGCGCCGGCGCTCCCGGCCCGGCCCCGCCCGCAGCCCCCGCGGGGACGCGGAGCTCCCCCAGCCCCGGCACTGCCGAGGCCGCCGCTCCCCCTGCCCCGGGCCGCTCCCCCGGGGGCCTCCCGCCCGCCGCGGCCCCGCCCAACCAGCGCGCCTGCAGCGGGACGAGCCGCTCCCCCGGCCCGGCCGCTGGCGCCGAGGCCGCTGCTGCCGCTCCTGCTCTGACTGCGCCCGCTGCGGGACCGGGGCCTCGCCGGGGCTCGCTGCTGCTTGAGCCGCTCATCCCACAACTGCCGCTTGAGACCTGATGCTCTCCTTCCTCCCCCCCGCTTTCTCTGCGGCTTGCACGCTCCACTGCAAAAACCTCTGGCTTTAAAAGGCCAGGGAAAAATGTTTCTTCTTTATTTCCAGAGCACAGGAGATCTTGAGTGGCAATGGCTACACAAGGACCACCAAGTCGAACCCTTATGTGAATGGCTCCTCTGGCCACTGAACCCACACCTGGGCACTCTCAGCAGCCTGCTCCAGCCAAGCCAATCTCAGCTCCTGGCAATGTCCTGCCTGGGATAGGAATGCCAAGTGCCAGCAAGGTCATTCCTATGCAAATACAACTCTTTCTTTTATGCTAATGCTGCTTGCCACACCAGCCCCTGTAATTGCCATAGGGCAGAGCTCCATGGCCAGCACCTGATCATGCAACAACACAGGTGAGCAGTTGTGTGACAGCACTGAACTCTTCCCATAACCCTGATTTCCTGCCCTTTCCAGGATTTACCCAACAGCTGTAAAGGTGCTTGTTCCATGGCCCTTTCCAGGGAGAAATGAGCAAGGCAAGTCCTGAGGGTTCACTTGCTCCACGGCCAAAGCTCTTCTGGAGAGGGTCAGGGCTGCTCCTGCCTGCAGAGGGGCCTTTCCCACAGGTGAGTGTTCACAGCCCAAAATCCCAGGGGCTGCTGAGGCCGGGCCAGCTTTTGTGGCCCAGAGCTGCACAGAGCTCTCAGCAACTCCTGCTCACTGCCAGGAGTGTTCCTTGGTGCTCCTTCTGTGTGTCCCAGCTGGCAGGGAATGGGGGGAAGGAGAAGGCCCAGGAAGGGAAGCAGCAGCTCTTGTGCTTTGGATTTGCAGAGAGGAGCTGTGCCTGCAGTGTCCTGCCCGTGGCACGCAGCGTGCCAAACACACATCCCTGGAACGGGCACTGGGCTGCCCGGGCAGCGCTGGGATGGACATGGATAAAGGGCTGCCCGCGGCCCCTCGGCCAGGGGCTGCTCTGAACAGGCACCCAGAGATGCTTCAGTCCCGACAGACCCCACTGACACCCCAAAAATGCCCCAAGGAACAGCTGGCACTGGGCAATGTCAGAATGGGCTGTTTGCAGAGGGGCTCAGACAGCAATTCCCAGTGCTGACCTCCCACACACCTGCCAGCTATGTCCCAGCCACCCAAAATGCCTTCCCTTCCAGCCTGAGGCCATCATCCCTCAGCAGTGTTAAAGCCAAGGCAAGCTTCGCCCACAGCAATGAAATGCCAAGCAATGCCCTCAGAGATGCCTTCAAATGAAAGGTCAGAGTCAGAGAAATCTCTTTGGATTGAGTTGGGAGTTTTTGGGGAGCCAGCTGGAACTGCACAACTGATGGAAAGCTTTCCCAGGTGGCTCCCACTGCAGGTGCCCTGAAGGCAGGGATGTGCATCCCTTTCCTGAGGGAAAAGAACTTGCAGAGGCCACTCCTGAGGCTCTGGAATGAAATCAACTCCTGCAGGGAGAGAAGTCCTCCCGTGGGCACAGGGGCTGCCTCAGCAGGGGCTGGGAGCGTGTCCAGCCAGCGCCTGTTCCTGCTTTCAAATATCACCTGGAGCCCCAGCTCGGGGGGTGCAGGCAGCTGAATTCCAGGGAACTCTGTCAGGTGCCCCCAGGGACATTGGGGGGGGGGGGCTGGGGGATGAGGGTTACAAACAGCAAATTCTATGGAACATGAAGCTGTCCTTGCCCTGACCCTGCTGAGCTTCCCTGGAAGCTCTGCTGGGTCCTGACACAGCTGGTGTTAAATAGGCAGCTCTGCATGGGAATATCCATGCTCCAGGAGGCGCTGGGAGGCTATGCCAGTGGCAATTCAGCAGGGAATTCAGGGCTTTGGGTAGAATTCATCTGAACTAGCAAAGCCAACCCCCAAATCTGCGCACCACCCAGGGAACAATCTTTGTGCTGCCCTGGCAGCCAAAGCCCCTGGGCTGGGAAATGTCAGCAGGCAAATGGATGGAATGATCTAAATGCCAGCATCCCCCAAAGGGACAATGCCATCACCTCCCTTTGCTCCCCAAGTGTCCACTGTGTTCCCCACAGGTGCCCTGGGGATGCCAGGGAGGTGCCTTTGCCCACAGTGCCTTTCTCCTGCCCCTCTCCAGCCTGAGGCCTCTTCTCCCTTCCCTGCCAGCTGCTGCCAAGGAAGGAAGACACAGTGAGTGCTGAGTTGACCTCCAAATAGTCCTTCCCTCACCTTGAGATGACCTGAGATTTTACCCCCAAAATGTCCCCATCTGCCTCCTTCTGAGTTCCTCATTTTTTACAAGGAAGCATTCTTTCTCTGCTCTGGAGATTACCACAAGATTTGCCCCCAAAACTTTCCCCACCTGTCCACTACCTCTTTCCTCATTTCCACCTCAATCTTTTCATTCTTTGCCCTACAGATGCTTTCAATTTTTACCCCTCTGAACTTCCCTACCTGTCCATAAGTGATTACCTCAGTTTACCCCATCAAGTGCATGCTCTCTGCTACAGATCACCTCAGATTTTACCTCCAACATTTTCTGCACATCTCCACCACTGACTGAGTACTTTATTTTTACCTCCAAATACTCATTTTCTACCATGGAGATTCCCTCAAGTTTTACCTGCCAGATTTACCCACCTGTCCACAGCAATTCCCTCAGTTTACCTCAGGATGCTCCTGCTCTCTCCTAGAGATGACCTCACATTTTACCCCCTCAGTTTTCCCTACCTGCCCAGTTCTGATCACCTCCTTTTTACCTCAAAACATGAGTTCTTTCTTCTACTGATGAACTCGGATTTTATCACCAAAATGTCTATTTTGTCCCCTGTACACTGACTAGATTTTAAAACCCAAACCACGCAGGTTATGTCTGTCTTACCCCCAAAATGTTCATTCTGTCCCCTACAAATTAGGTCAGATTTTTTCTCAAAACCACTTATGGTTCCTACATAATTACCTCAGGGTTTGCCCCCCACATTCTACCTCATCTTGACTACTGATCACCTCATTGCTTCCTCAATATGTTCATTCTTTGCCCTACAGATCTTCCCAAGTTTTACACCCCAAATTTCCTTGCCTAGCCCCAGTGATTGCCTCAGTTCATGTCAGTGGTCACACTCTCCCTAGAGATTACCTCAAGTTTAACCCCCAAAATTTTCCTTAACTGTCCACAACTTATTACCTCATTTTTACCAAAAAAGATTCATTCTCAACCTTTAGATCATTTCAAGTTTGACCCCCCAAAATTCCCCTACCTGTCCACTACTGATTCCCTCATTCTTCCTTCAATATTTATTTCCTTTCTACCATGTAGCTTCTATCAAGATTTACCCCCAAAGTTTTCCATCTGTCTACTACTGCTTACCTCATTTTTACCTCAAAATGTTCTTTCTACAGCTTATTTAATATTATTTTTACACAAGTTTCCCTATCTGCCCACAACTGATTCCCTCATGTTACCTCAGTGTGTTCATGCTCTCCCCTAGAGATTAGCTCAGATTTAGCCCCCAAATTTTCCCCACATGCTCAGTACTCATCACCTCCTTTTTCCCTCCAAGTGTTCATTCTCTGCTCTTGAGACTTTGTCAAGTTTGGCCTCCAAAATTTTCCTTCTTTGTCTATTACTGAGTACCTCATTTTTGCTCCAAAATATTCATTCTGTCCCCTACAGATTACATCAAGTTTTACCCCCCAGTTTTTCCTTCCTGTACAATATTAACTCTTTTCTGCCCCAAAAATGTGCATTCGTTCCCCTAAACATCACCTCAGCTTTTCCCTCAAAAATGCCACCTTGCTCTGCTTGACATCACCTCCCATTTTCCTACACAAACAATTCTTGTGTCCCCTCTCAGTCACCCCAGGTTTTCAGCTGAAAATGTCTCCTCTGTCCCCTCAAAGTCATCCCAGGTTTTCCCAGTGAGGAGCTGCAAGGAATTCAGGCAGGGCCAATGACACCAGGGAACAGCTGTAAATTCAGAGGCAGAGAGAGAAGATCTACCAGGAAAGGGGAAAGGTTCAGAAAACATTTCTGCAATTAATTAATAATTATTTCCAGTTCCCCACTGAGAAGAACACAACCTCACAGCTGTTAAGGCCTGACAGTTCCCTGCAGGGAGAGCTCAGCCCATGTGCCCAGAGGCAATCGCAGCATCTGCAAGAAAGAAAAAAGCAGCAAAAGGTGATTGCTTCTCTTTCAAAGTTATTTCAAGTGCTCACACCCAAACCCACCTTTGCTCTTGATTCTGGCCGGGTGCATGGTGAGCAGTGGGCACAGGTCATGTCATCCATGCTGGTGTGAGTGATGCTTTCTGGGGGAAAGCAGCTGATCTCCAAAGTTCCCTTCCTGCCCTGTGCCTGATCTGCACAGGAGAAAACCTCTTCCAGGAAGGGACTGTGCTCCCTCTAATGCCATTTGCCCAGTCTGTTCCATGGGCATATTGCCAGCCTGGGGCAGCAAAGGCACACGCAGCTCTCAGCACTCCCTGCTCCAAGCACAGCTCTGGGCTCCTTTGCACACTGCCTCTGCCCTGGGGTTTTCTCCAGGAGAAGCCAAGGAATTGCTCCTGGAAGGGTGCAGATTAAGTTATCCCAAAGGGAAGCAAAGAGTAAGTACTCCAGGAAGAGCCCTTGGGATCTGCTGGGCTGAGGTGGGAAGGGGACATTCATTCCCTGCAGGGCCAATACACAACAACCTCCAAGCCAAAGCACAGACTGGCAGGTGGGGTCTGACAGCAGCACTCTGACAAACCTCCTTGTCATTCTTCCCTGCAGTGACTTTTGCAAGCAAACTCTGAAGCTGACAAGCCCAGAAGCTCCATCCAGCCACTCTGGAAGGAAAGGATACTCCCAGGGATGAGGCACATTCCCAGCAAACTCTCCCAACACAGCCTGGAGGCAGCGCTGGAGCTCGGGTGTGGGGCTGGGAAGGGCTGCCAGGAGCACGCAGCCCCCAGGTGGGGTGGCAGCGGCAGCAGCAAATTCCCACAGGCTGATGGCACAGCAGAGAGACAAAGGCCAGCAGTGCCCACGGGAGGTGCAGGGTTAATTCTGCTCCCTGCCCTGCCCCATCCCCGCAGGAAATCTCCAAGGGGGAGAGAAACTCTCAGGGTGCCCAAAATGCAGCATCTGTCACCCTGATCCAGCTTCAACTCAGCATGGGGGGCCAAACTCCCCCCACAGGTAAACACTGAGCTGACCTGGTCAGTCTCAAACACAGCCCCAGTTCTCACCTCCAGCCTGCTCCTGGGGCTGCTGCCACATTCCTGACAAGGAGCCCCTTTGGACAGGGCTCTCTCTGTGTCTCAGGTGCTGGGCACTGCAGGGACCAGGGCAGCCCCCTCTGGGGACAATTGGGGATTCATCCCACACCATGGGCAGGACCAGGGGCCCTCCAGTACAGGCTGGTGGGGCCAGAGCCCATTGGGTTTGGCTGCTCAAACACCAAAGCTTTTGGCAAAGATGGGACAAGTTAAGTGGGTTTTCCTGGCCTGAGAGAGAGAAGAAATTGTTGAAATTAAGCATGGCAATTAAGTCCACTGTGGAAGTCAAAGGCTCCTGGCTTTCCCACTCCTGTTCTGATTGCTCACTAGAAGGTTTTATCCATAAAAAAATGAGAGGTGGCACCAAATAAAAGAGCTCTTTTTCAACATTTTTCCCCTACTTACTTTCATACCTAAAAAGGATGTCCATTTTTTCTTAGTGCATTCTTTGCCTAATTTTAACAGAACTGTTTTCCTTCCAGGCCCCACTTGTGGGTTCTTCACTCCTTTGCCATTGGACTTTGGACAAAGGAAGAGAAGCATCTGCTCCAAACGGGTGTCATCCTATGGGGAACACACGCTGCCTCACTCTCCCCATTCTGGATGCTGGCTCCAATCCAGTCTGAGTTTTCCCCTGTTTTCCATGTCTAAGGACAGGAACTTGTCCTGGTCAGGGTGTAAGGCCTTAAACTGCACCTTGATCTGGGGGGCTGGGACTGGGATTCCAGCAGGGAATTCATTGTTTTACAAATAAAAGTTATTCCAGGGAGCTGCTGCTTCACCACACAGTGTCAGCAAAAGAGAGAGAACACCAAAGGTGTATCCAAAACCAAGGATGGAATGATTCCTCCTGCTTTGAGTGGGATCAGGGCTTATGGTGCCCTGGAATGACAAAGAACTTCTCCCTCAGCCCCCTAGAGAGCCCTCAAAAAGCCAAAGTGCAGCAGGGAAGGAAGGAAAGGCACCTGCTGGGGACAGCACAGCTCCAGCTGCTCATGGGGACTGGGACTGAGTCTGGAGCCAAAAGCCCCTTCCCAGGCTGGAGGGGCTTGCCTAAAGCACCACCTCTGGGAAGCAAAGGGCTATGGAAGAAATGGAGTGGGAATTTACAATAATAATCATAACGGATCGGGAAAGAGCAACAACAGAAGCAACAATCATTCCAAGGGAGCAGGAGGGATGCTGAGCTTTAAACAAGGTTTGAGTGAGGCAGCAGCTCCTGGCAGTTCTAACCCACAGCTCCAGCTCTGCGATTCCAGGAGCACTGCAAGCTCCTCCTGCCCAGTCCCTGGCTTTGCCTCCTGCCAGTACTCGGCACCTCGGGCACGGGTGGCTGCGAGTGCTCCAGTGCTGCTGCCCCGAGGGAGCGGGAAAATGGCCACTAAACCCCTTCCCACTGGGCTGGCTCCGAGCTCTGGCTGGGGAAAACATTTGGCACCCCTGGCATTTCAATGCAATCAGTTTCCATCACTTTGAAGATGCACTGAATAAACCCAGGGCACATAAGTAAACCTCTCCCCATAAGGAGAGCCCCAGGGAATACACAATTCTTCCTATGCCTGGCCAAAGAAACCAGGAGCCAGGTTTTGGGGAAGAGACTCCAGACTCTTATCTCCTTCCCTGGCTGTAAACCACTTGCAGAGGCTTTGGAGTTCATACAAGCTTGTCAGGCTTTGGCTACTTCATTTAAATTCTATTCAGATACTGGAATGGAAGTGTCCTAAAGGCACCTCACTCAGACTTTAAGCCCTCTACCACCAAAGAATTTAGATGCTCTTTTCTTAGGAACACCCCACCTCTGCTTCTTTAGGTGTCTCCATGTGGGACATCAATTAAATGCGGACAAATTTTAGAATGCAGCTTCCAAGTCAAGTTACCTGCTAGGAAATTACTCCAGCTCTCTGGCACCTTGGGCTGTTTTAAACACAGCCTGGCCCTTCATGGCTGAGGCTCTGAGCTACACAACTTGTGAGCTGGCAAGTAACAGCAGCTGAGGTCTCATCCCAGCTGTACACAAAAACAGGGAGTGGGGGCTGCACTTGGATACATGCAGGCAGGGTTGGGCCCCTTCTGAAAGCTTCAATCCCTGTTTTTCAGAGACTCAATCAGGGATAATGACATTTTAGCAAAGCTCTCTTAAGGCACGTGAAAACCCGAGCAAGAAAATGGAATCAAAGCCTTTGTTCCACTGGCCTCACGCCCCGATTCCAACGGGACAGACAAGTCCCTCTCCTCGCAAGGCAACGTCTCCTACCTGGATCTGTGCCTTCCCCAGCCTTTGGTGGCCGCTGTCTCCATCCTCACACACTTCCTCATCTTCCTCCTCAGCAGGCCTGGCTTCCTCATCCTGCAGAGCAAGCACAGGGACACTCACCAGCCTGCTCATCCCAAACCTGGGCAGCAGGGATGGACTGCTGGGACCCCCTGGACAGTCACCCCTCTGCTGGCCACCATCCCTGCTCTGCAGTCCATTCCCGTTCCTGGCCTGGCATCTCCTTTGAACGGGATGTTAAACCACAACCACTTGCTCTGCTGGGTTTTGGGACATCAGAGACTCCTCCAAGGCAGTGGACAAAGCTCCTGTTCCCACAGCCTCTGCCTCCCAAAGCCCTGCTAGGGCCAGGCAGAGCAAGGGAAACCCCTCAGTTCCTGCTGGAAATTTCCTCTTGTGCCCGTAAACCCAGGGAAATCATGGCTGCCCCATCCCTGGAAGTGTTCAAGGCCAGGCTGGCCGCAGCTTGGAGCACCCTGGGGATGGAATGAGGTGATCCTTAAGGTCCCTTCCCACCCAAATTATTCTGCCATTCCAGGATGATTCTGTGATCTCTCCCTGCATTTATTTTGCATCGTTTCCTCTCTAATCTGAATTCCCAAATCGAAATGATTTTTTAAAGAAATCATTTAAAATTATCCCAGGAATAAAAAGGGGTGCATCAAACATACAAGAATCATTCCTACCTCCATCAAATCATTGTTAATTGGAAGCCTATTTCCTCATCTCTGTCCTTAGTTTTCCTTTCCTAGGAAACCTTATGATCCCACAGTTTCTCCAAGAGATTTACTGGGATTGCAGAAAGGTTTGCTTTGTCAGGGAGGCAAGGGGGTTTACAACACTTGTTCCTCTGCATCTTTATCCTTTCACCAGCTTTCCCCTGGAACGGTGCTGCAAGAGAAGTTCAGAATTACTAGAAATGGATCAGGTTCACCTTTTTTCCTCATTCTTTTCCAACGACTTCCAAATTCTTGGAATTATCCTCAAATGAGGCCTAGCAAGCTACTGTGAAAACATCAATCAGAGGAACATCTTGACAAGAGAAAACCACATCCAGCAGCAGCCAAAACAATGCCACTGCTATTCTTACCTGGTCTCCAGGTGCTCCAGCCAGAGCTCCCAACACCCACTGCCATTCCATGGGGGTGAGGAGGCAGTTTTGGACGTGTTCTTTGCCACGGGATGGGATAACAGAGCCCAGAGGGTCTTTGTGTCCCTTCCAAGCCACCCCATGATTCCATGATACCATCAGCACCTATACCAATTCCATTCTGGAAAGCCCAATTCCATTCCTCCCATCAACTCAGAATTTCTCCCTTCCTCTCTCTGCTCCACATCAGGCATGTGTTGCCACGTGCCACAGGCATGGGATGCCTCAGCATTGCCTGGGAATGCCACTCAAGGCTGCCCTTGTGGCCTCAGTGCTCCAAAATGCCCAGCTGGCTCCCGTTCCAGTCAGGAATGTCCCAAACAGCAGCGTGGGGTGTGCCCTCTGCATCCCACCATTGGGGCAGCTCCCATAGAATGTGACTGACTTACTGGGTTTGGAATTCCCGGCTTAAAAGTCAGGTGGTGGAATATCCTCTCCTGGGAATATCCGGAAGACCAGAAGGCTCCCTGGAAGCCACAGGTCAGGGACAGAGTCAGATGAACGATCCTGAACTGGTTTTCAGGGGATGCATCCCCAGCCTGTGGCTGCAAAAACTCCAGAGCTGTTCCTTCCCCTTGGGACAGCCAGGGAAAACATCCCCAGCATGGATTTCTGACAGGAAAAAACTCACTGCTCCAGGCTACTTGGCTCCTCCCAAATCCAGGCCAGCACTCCAACAGGCTCTAAGGACAAAACAACAGCAAAGACCATCTCAGGGCACACGCCACGAGCTGGGCGTCACATTCCTCACTGGAACTGGGCTGTTCCCACATCCCTGGGACAGTCGGGAGCATCCCCCGTTCCTCACTCTTCCATTCAGGACAAAGAGACAACAGAGCTGTCAAACAGCCAGTGTGTAACCCCAACAATCCAGGGAAAACCACCTTGCTCTGGGGAGAAACATCATGCCCAGTTATGGAAAAAGCCAAAGAACAGTACTGGAAACACTCCCGGGCATGGAGGCGCCCAGCTCCGGAAATGCAGCTCACAGGCTTCTTCCCATGGGAACCCCAGTCTTGCCTGGGACTGGGCTCAGGGAGAAAGTCCTGCCCATTCCACCACTCTGGTACAGACACCCCAGGAAGGTGTCCCTGACCATGGCAAGGGGCTGAACAGGATGGTCTGTAAGGTTCTTGCCAGCACAGACCATTCCAGGAGTTTAAGGTGGATTTGAGCAGCTCCTGGGGACATGAACACCACCCACACCTCCCAGCTGGCTCAGCCCAGAGTCCATCCAGCACTCACAGAGAGCTGCTGGGAGCTGAAATTCTCCCTGCTCCCCCTGCCTGGGAAACCCTGCCTCCAGCTCCTGGGAAAGAGGAGCTGCATCCTGCTGGGTGCCCCTGGCTCTGGGCAGCTGCCGCCTTCAGGCGGGGGGATGGCTCGGGCAGCTCTGGTGACTGTTCCACCTCGATGATTTTGTGTTTTCCTGCATTTCCCTGGGCTGGAGGGGAGCAGGGGGTGCGGTGGGAGTGCGGGAAGGCAGCGGCAGGGAGGGCAAGGAGTGGGGCCGGGCACCGCACGGCGCAGGGGGGCTTCTGCTGGCACTGGAGGGGCGCGACCGTACGGAGGCGTCCCCGCCGCTGCCGGCCACTGCCCACGGGGCTCCTGCCCGCCCCCGGCGCCACTGACCCCACACCCCGTGTCCCCACACTGGGAACCACCATGGAAAATCATGCTGGAACCTCTAATCCTGAGCCCGAGCCTTGACCTTTTATCCCCTGACCTTTGACCCCTTGACCCATTCCTTGACAACCCGACCTTTGATCCCTGACCCCTGACCTTGGACCATCCACCTTTACACCTTGAGCCCTGACTTTTGACCCCCAACCTTAGCCCTTTGACCCTTACCCTTTGACCCATGACACCTGACCCCAGGACCTTTGACCCCCCTGAGCCCTGTGACCTTTGCCCCAACCTTCTACATGTGACCTCTGTGCTATGACATTGACCACCTTGACCTTTGACCCCTGGACTTTGACCTTTGATTCCCTGACCCCCCAACCTTTGCCCTGACTTTTGTCCCTTTATCCCCTAACCTTTAACCCCCTCTACTTTATACCCTGCACTGCTCTTGCTGCCTGGAACCCCTCACTCCTGCTCTACACGCCCCAGCCCCCAACTCGTACCTGTCACTCTCCAGCCTGCAGATGTCATCCCCACCTTTTTGGTGTGGGGCTTGGCCTCCTCTGAGGGTTCCAGGGTTATCCCAGCACCAGGCTTACTGAGCTGTGCTGCACTGAGGGTTCCAGGGTTGCTGCATTGTGCTGCTGGTGGGGGGAAAATGGTGCTGTTAGGGGTGGTGTAAGGGCTGGTGCACCTTTTCCCTGTATTCCTAACCTCCACTGTGTACTCTCCACCCTGTTAGGGAGGCTCTTTGTTTAGCTGCACCCAAACCTTGGTGATGAACATCGCCTCACAGACAGGACGGGACCAAGGAAAAACAAAACCCAGATGGGGGAGAAAAAAAACCTCACAGCTGGCTGTTTTCTTATTATAAAGTTAAAAATCAGTTGAAAAAACTGAAAGGCAAAAATCACACACACAAGGTTAGAACCAGTCAACACACACGCTCTCACAGACTGACACACGCAGACACAGACAGACACACACTCTCACAGACAGACACCCCTTCTTCAGCTTACACACTGACTGCAGCCCTTACTCACAACACTCCACTGATGAAGACGCTTCAACGCATCTTCCAACTGCTGCTCCCTGACGTGGAAGGGCAGATTCTGGGAAAAGCGGTAGCATCGGTGACTGCAGGGATCGGAATCGGCCTTGGGGACCTGCAAGACAACATGAGGCAGTCTACAAGTAGCTGACAGCTCGGAGTTATCCCCATACACCAGGCCCGTAAGTTTTCTACACAAAACCCCACAAACAAGAGATGAACCACAAAGTTTTACAACTGTTCAACCCAGCCACGACTCTACGTGCCAGGGCAGGGCAGCTCCAAGTGTAAGCACACCAAATAGAAGCAAAGATGACACGAGGACTTGAGATAACTCTCCAGAAGATAAATTCTAGACCCGATATGCTTGGAGGCAATGGAACCTACGGAACTACCACAGTGAGGAGGGTCCAGAGAAGTCCATGGCCCATGAAAAAAAGATATTACCAAACGTGAGAAGGAAGATGGATGAAAACATCTTGTGTACTTCTTCTGCTCTCCAAAAGCAAAACTGTAAAGATGCCGGAATGAGCCCGATCCGGGAAAGGACGCGAGCAGAGATCCCCGCTGCCGCTACGGCCCAGAACGAGGCCGAGAAAGCACCGAGACGTAACAAAGCCCTGTGACACAGGAGAGGATGGACACAAACTACAGAACACAGACACAAATGACATAACACAGACACGAGCTGAACCTGCCCAGCAACGGGCACAAGATTCCTAGAGCAAGATGAGCCAGAAGCTGGCGATGCCGAAGGAAAGAAGGCTCTATGGCAACAGCACGCGGCAGTGAAACGTAACTCCTTCCAAGAAGCCAGTGCCAAAGCAGCTCAGAGGATGCTTGAGAAGCTCAGCAGGCCTAGAGAAGGAGGCAATGACTGCCAGGTGATACAAAGGGATCCCTAGGGAAGGACTCTGCCACCAAAGGCTGAAGTGACGTTGCAAAACGTGACCAACCAGCAAGTGGCCAAGATGCCCGCGGGCGGCTACGCCAGCGAGTAGGTGAAATGGAGACCGTGGCGATCGTGCCAGACCCGAAGGCGAGCTCCTCGGGCAAAAAGATCCACGATGACGGCGAGACTCAAAGGCCGATGACAAAGATGGGTGGGAACTGCCCTGCCCAGCAAAGGCTCGGGCGATGCTGAGGAGAAACCCTCTCCCTTTACTTCCAAGGGGCCCTCCCACAACAGCCCTCTCCTCTAAGCTAACTTCCAATTGCCTCCTGGAACTCCAAAGGTCTTTCCCTTCTCCCAGCCACCGCTCCCAACACTTAGCTTTCTGAAGACAAACGGACAAAATCCATCCTTGACAGAAAAAATGCATCAGCACCTCAGATGTCAACACGTTCCCCACGGTCCGCTTTGGCAGCTGCAAAAGATGGAGAACAAGGAGAAAATTCAGCCTCTGACAACACACGCCAAAAGAGACCCCTTCCGCAAGGCCCCCTCCCTCGAAACTGCCGAGGCTCAGCGCTTACCTGCTCTCTCCAAACTTCAGCTCCACACCTGCTCACGGTACCTAAGACAACAAAACAGAAAACGTCACTGTTGCCCTCCAGAAGAGCATCCCCGGGCTACTCCACACCACTGCCCCGGCTCACCTCAAATCCTGATCTGACTCTGGAGGTGGCCAGGACAAACCTGCACAATGAAAAGGGACACGCTCAGCACGCTGCCATAGACCGCTGGCCTATCAGCCACCCCACCTAAATGCCAACTCACCTGCTCGCCTCTGGCCCTTGGCACGCCCAGGGCGGCAGCAGCACCTGCAGAGAAGCAAAGCAAAAACACACAAAACATGCTGAGAGACTGTGAAACCACAGCCTCCCTGCTCCGACTGAAGTACACCACACCTATACCTTAGGCTTGCACCCTCCAGCATCCAGGGCCAGGACATCCTGCAAGTGGACCACCTAAAACACACAAACAACAACGGATGCTTAGAGCTGCACCAAAAATTGAGACCGAGGCCGTAACAACTCATTCTGTCCACCAGTCACTGCTCACCTCGCTCCATCGCCCCTGACTGCCAATATCCGGCATTACTTCCAAAAAAGAAAAAAGACATGGAACAATGCTGTAACATAGTAGCATGACATAGCCCAGCAGGACTGCAGAGAGGGGCAGAGAGGGAAAGCCGGCCAGGATCTCGTTCCCAGCCCTGAGCAGGGGCTTTACTGGCCTGACTGTCCTGTACTACCCGAGCTCTGGGGACAATGAACCAGGCTCAGTCCCTGCCTCACCACTGGCACCGTGAAATTCTGGCACTGCAAGAGTCAGGGGAGGTTTCAGCAGTGATTTCAGCAAGGTCAGAGCCACTCCCAGCAAAAGCTGTTCTTAGACTACTCCTGGCTGAAGAACCCAGAGTACCTGCCACTGCAGGATGCTTGTGACTTCCAGGTGGAGGAGAAGGGTGGAAACAATCCAAGATAAAGACAGAATGATGAACACAGCAAAGAGGATTTCTGTATGCTCTGCACTGTTTTGTCACGTTCAGCCCTTCCTGGGCTGTTCTCTGCTTGTTGTTCTCAAGATCAACATCTCCGACTAAGGGCGGGTGATGTGAATTCCAAGGAAGTACAATTCAATTCTCCCCTAGATCTTTCCCTAAAGTACAAGATACTGATTCACCTCCCTTCCCACCAGAGTCAATCAAAGACTATCCAAAAACGTAAATTATGATAACGCGGAATCTGGTCTCCATTAGAAAAATTAATGTAGTATTTTTTATCAGAGCTTTGGTTAAATGTAACAACGCAGGAAGTGCCTGTGCTCAGGTTATTGGAGAGTGCAAGGTTTTCTCATCGCATCAGCCCTGTCAGCTGACAAATGTGGCTGTGCACTAAGGCACAAAGCACCGACGTTTGCACACTACAGCTGGAATCTGCTATCTCCGTGTGCAGACACAACCACTGCTCATCACAGATAAACCCACAAGGGCTGCTCCAGCACTGACTTACCTGGGGAAAAACCAGCACTAAGAGGAGCAAAATAAAAAGCATGGGAGTAGTAGTTTCACCCTGAGCAGCTCCGTGAGATGGGCAGGAATCAGAGGATCCCCTGAGTAACTCTGAACTTGCTTTTCCTGATCACCTTTCACAGAATCCATAGCAGCAACCCATGAACATCCCGTGTGTAGGTTTATTCCAAAACCCACTCCCAGAAACATCAGGATATTGCACCTAAAGCTGCCTCTGCCAGAGGGAAGCAAGAGCTGGGGCTGGGAGAGGAAACAGGCAGGAACTTGCTCTCAGGAGAGGCAGCACGTAGGCTGCTGGCACTGCCAGCAGGAGGACGCAGGTGGGAGCAGGTAAAATTCCAATACAAAATGCAACTGGGGAATGTGACGGTGCAGAGGCTGTAGGTTGGCAGTCTAAGACTTTGGGGTTTATCACAGCTCTGTGAAAGCACCGAATTTTGCCAGCAGGTACCATTCATCCTCCTCAGTGTTGGGGAAGATGAAACAGGAAAGCCTTATAAATATGATTGCCTGACAAAAGATTTTGACAATATGAAAACTATAAGTGACATCGAAATGAAAGCCATTTTTGAAATAGCAAATCTTAGTTACTGAACAACTGGAAAACAATGGTATGGCCGACTGAAGGTAATCCCCTCTTGATTGAACAATATCCTCTGCTTGCAGGCAGGTCCAAGGGTCAGAGCAGACCCTACTAGCTCAGCAGAAGGGGTCCAAAGAGTAGTTTTTAAGAGTTAAGATGTAACACTCTATGGTAATACAAGAACTCTTACAGGCTGTATGTAAATGCTATAGGATTTGTATCTTGTATTAGATTGGTTAGTGACAATTAGAATATTCAGTACAGAAGATGATTTATTGTATTGTAACCAAGACTTCAGACATTCTCTCTCACTACTTCTTCACTCTCATTCCTCTCACTCTCTCTCTCTCTCTTTACTTACCCGCTTACACTCTTGCTCTCTTGGGCCTGCTCAGAGCTGCAGCTGGCAGCTCTAAGCAGTGCCCCTGTACCCACGCCCTTTGCAATAAACCGCATGTTCCAAGATCTGACTGCAGAGATCTCTCGTCTCCACTCGTCACCGCCCGGTCCAGACTGAACCCCAAAACTCCCGCACTCAGGACAAGCTTCCAAGAGTTCATCTCTCAATCTGTGCCCCAGTGTGGGCCAAGTGCTGGTGGAGCCTGGGCTGGCACCCCGAGCTCTCACCCCAGCTGGCACCCCCAGGCCTTTCCAACGTGCCACTGCCACCCAAGCCACAATGGTGGGCCCAGCCACAGCTGGGGCCTGAGGAAAGGAAGGAATGAGGAGGGACTTAGGACACAATCCTGCCCTTCAGACAGGCAGATTTACCTGTGCTCCAGTCTCAAGGGGGCTCTCAGTGGATAACTCAAGCATCCCGCGTGGGACACTGGGGCCAAGGAGCAGCTGGAGGCAGCTCTGTCATCTGGGCTACCTGTGTGTAGCCATATTTAGCAATAACTGAATTGATTGAAATAAAGGGTAAAAGCTTGACTCAGCCTGTAACTTTCACCTTTCTTTCAAGTGCAAAAAGAAGCAGAAAAATCCATTCATATTGATGCTTTCCAGCTATGTCTCTTTCAGATTCCCAGGTGTTCATCCCCTCACAGAGTTTTAGTGGTGACACAGAAGAAAGTTCTTTGCGTGCTGCCAGAAAAACGAGATTTCTCCCATTTTTTATTTTCACACCTAAAGTATGAAAACATTATCATCACACAGAAGAGTTCTGCACACTCTCCTCTGGGCAAGGGGAAGATTCACTGATAGGCAGATTCCAACCCCTCCTGTCCATATTTACATCCCTAAGGCCTCAGATCCTCTGTAGGTAACCACGGGGTTCCCAGGTGAGAGGAGTCACTGTGAGAACAGAATTAAACCCCAAAGCACCTCTGAGGAGACAGCGCCTGACTCTGGGAGTGCCTCCCTCTCGCGTGGAAGGTGTGGCTTACTCAGGAGTTACTCCAGGAGTTCCTACTCTGCCCAGGCCAGGCCTGCTCCAGACACTCCCCGTGCCCTCAGAGCCACAAACCCAGCTCAGGGCTGGGCTCAGAGCTCCAACACCACCAGGAATGAGCACTCCCTGAGCCCCCTGCCCTCCCAGCCCTGCTCTAGGCTGGGCAGGCACTGAGGGGCTCACTGACACCTCCAGGGTGGCTCTTTAAAGGTGGTGGCACAGGTGCTCCACAGCAGACCTGTGCCAGACCCAACTTCTCCACGGGCAAGGAAGAACCTCCCAAAGCAGGTGACACAAAAAGCTCTGGTGTGGCCCAGGGACTGCTCAAGGTCACAACCAAAATTAGTTCTGAGCTCAGGGTGGTGTCACTTCAGTTCCCTGCCACTGCTGCCACTTCCTGCCACCTTCAGCTTTTGCTCCAGGCACCAAAATATGATTTTTTCAAGGCCAGCCCATCTAAACTATCTGAAATTGCAGCCTGGCCGATCTTGGGAGCTCCCAGACTCACTCATGAGGATGAAGTGACAGACCAGCAGTGAGCACTTCTCCCTCTTCCAGCCAAGCTGTGAATTGCTCCTCCCTCGGCTTCGGCAACCACTTTTCATGCCAGTTCCTGAAGAGAATCTTGTGCTGAACATCCATCACTTTTTCAGTGCAGAGCATTTGGCTTCATCCTCAAGCCCTAGAAACACTCAGCTAAACCAGCACTAAAACCTGATTAAACTTGCATCCTGCACAGCACAATGAACTTGGACTTGGGCAGGAATCAGAATATCTGGGAATGAAGAGAACCCAAGAGCTCGGAGAGGTTTGCTTTGCCCTTGTCCTGCCTTGGGCTCCTGGCTCTGCCACAGCAGTTACAAGAAGCAGAGCAGCGACCTCCCCTCCCCTCCTCATCAACACAAACCCCCAAAAGCAGAGTTTGTCTCTCTCAGACCCACCTTGAGCTGTGTCCGCAGCAACAACGAGGCTGTTGAAAGCAGCAACCCCACAGCTCGGCGTCTGCAGGGCTGCACCCTCTCCATCCTACAGCCTCTCCACCTCCCCACAGCTTGGAGTGATCTGTTCTCCCAGTTTAGAGAAGGTGACACCAACCTCACTTTGGTTTTGGTACAAACTCTGAGGCAGACACTGAAGGCAAAGGAAGACGAGGCCTTGGTGGGAAGGGACCTTAAAGCCCATCCAGTGCCACCCCTGCCAAGGGCAGGGACACCTTCCACTGTCCCAGGCTGCTCCAAGCCCCAGTGTCCAGCCTGGCCTTGGACACTGCCAGGGATCCAGGGGCAGCCCCAGCTGCTCTGGGCACCCTGTGCCAGGGCCTGCCCACCCTCACAGGGAAGGATTTCTTCCGTGTATCTACTCTGAAGTTTAAGTATCTAAGCTCAAGTTTAGTTATTGCTGAGCCTCTGCTGAAGATAACTGAGACACCATAGTAGGAGAGAAAGGAAACAGGCCTGTAGAACAAACCACAGGCGAGTAACAAACCAAAATGATGTGGCCAAGAACAATTATTGCCACAGAAAAGAAACCTCAGTCACCAAAAACTCCAGTCTATTCCTACATCCTCACCCAGGGGGACTCCAAACACGACACTGCAACTCATGCTCCTCCCAGCTCCACACACACATTGCTGGGACCTCTTGCAAGCTGCTCGAGCTCTCTCCACGTGCCAAATCTGCCCATGGCAGAGGTGCTGCTTTCCTGGCTCAGCTCCCAAGACTCAACTCTCAGTATTTCCGCCCTCAATACTGTAAATTTCTGGTGATCTGGAGCAAAGATTTCTGGCTTGCTGTGTGGCTTCTCACACAGAACCTGACCCCAGGGGCTCAGTCTCACTCTCTCCGTGTTTGACACAAGTCATAAAGCAAGAACTGCAAAGACATTTCGAGGCAGTATCAGGGGCCTGAGACAGCTTTTGAGATCAAAGTTGAAATCCACTGTTTTCTTTCATTGCTGTTAAACTGTACTGGAGTCCTGGGGGCACTTTTGGGCGCCACAGTATACAAAAGATACAAAGCTGACAGCATCCAAAGAAGGGACATGGGGATGGGGAAGGGTGTGGAAGGACCATGAAAGAGCTGCTGAGGGCACTGGGTTTGTTCTGGTAGAGAAGTGTGAGGCCAGAACACATCGGGGCCTACAGCTCTGATCTCCGCTCCCTGGGACACAGACAGGACCCAGGGAGCAGCTGGAGCTGGGCCAGGGCAGGCTCAGGCTGAGATCAGGGAAAGGTTCTTCCCCCAGAGGCTGCTGGGCACTGCCCAGGCTCCCCAGGGAATGGGCACGGCCCCGAGGCTGCCAGAGCTCCAGGAGCGTTTGGACAGCGCTGCCAGGGATGCCCAGGCTGGGGCTGTTGGGGGGTCTGGGCAGGGACGGGGGTGGGACTGGGTGATCCCTGTGGGTCCCTTCCAGCTCAGGATATTCCAGGATTGTCTCACTCCCCAACAGGGGAGAGTCTGCTCTCACACAGAGCTGCACACACACTGTGCAGGAGGCAGCAAATGACAACAATTGACATTGATACATTAATAAAGCCAAGATATTAAGCAAGCCAAAAGATAAATTTTCCCTTTTGTTCCTGACCAACAAGACCTGTCCCAGTCCCAGTCCAGCCACTAAGCAACTCCAGTGTGACACAGGGACTGCCTCACACCTCGAGGCCGACACACAACAGCAGCACAGCACCGGGAGTTTAATCACGTTTCCCTCATTAGAGGAGACAATTAATGACCGCTCAGGTGCACAACCACTCCTGCAGAGCGCTTCACTAGACCCCGTTTTGCAAGAACTCCCCCAGGCTGCAAAGCCCCATTTGCCAGGGACCTGAGAGAAGAATTCGGTAGTTTTAAAGGAATGTCAGGAACTAGGAATACACCTGAGTGTAGGAACCGAGAGTGCCGAGAATATTTCTCGGTTTCCATCTCGCCCGATCCATCTGTTACGGCGCAAGGCAGAGGCAGGTCCCTACCTCCCGAGCCTGGGGTCCTCCCATCAGATGAGCCATGCGCGCGGCCAGGGGCGGTCCCGGAGCTTCCATCGGGCCCTCCCGCTATCCCCACGCGGCCCGGGTTCGCGGCCGCTTCCGCGTTTGAACGGCGGCGCCTGCTGCTGACGTCATCACTCCCGCCGCTTCCATCCCGGCCTTACTTCCGCCTTCGGGAGCCCTCGCTTCCACGCCTGCGCGGCGCGGCATCGGCCGCCCCTCCTCAGTGCCGGTTACCCCGGCAACGCCGCTCGCGGCTCGAGCCGCTCCTGGCCCGGCCCCGGCCCTGCCCGGGACGTCAGCCCCGGCCCCGCTGCCAGCCCAGCCCCGCCCCCGCTTCCAGCCCAGCCCCGGCCCCGCTTCCAGCCCCGGCCCCGCTGCCAGCCCAGCCCCGGCCCCGCTGCCAGCCCAGCCCCGCTCCCGCTCCCGCTGCCAGCCCAGCCCCGGCCCCGCTTCCAGCCCAGCCCCGGCCCCGCTTCCAGCCCCGCCCCGCCCCCGCTTCCAGCCCAGCCACGGCCCCGCTGCCCGGCACCAGCGCTTCCCAGGCCAGCCCGGTCCCGCCCACGGTCCCGGCCGCCCGCCCGGCACCTCCAGCCACACACGGACGCTTCAGCTGCCACGCCGATACGACCGATAAGCACAGCACCTCCAGCCAGCAGTGCAATTCGTTCGGCTACTGCAGTTCCATCCTAGGAGCTTTCGGCAGCTACACCTCCTACCAGCTCTGTGTCCACACAGCCCCCGTCTGCACCGCAGCCACAGCCGTGGACACACAGCAGAGACATTTCAACAGCTGCCGTGTCACCACGGCATGTACCCCCTATCATCACTCTGATAACACCACTCAGAGGATTATCACAACAATCACACGATGCTGAACCATGTTTCCCGTGCCATTTCAGCGAAACAAATACGATTTTATCTCCAGAACAGAAAGAGGACTTTCTCAACTATATGTGGACACCTCTTCCATCACAACAGGACCAAGCACGTGTTATTAATAGTGACGTCTCGCATCGAGACATTCCATTTCATGCACATTCTTCTCGAACTTCTCAGGGACATTCAGCTGATTTTATGGGACTTTTTCATCCTCAAATGCCTGCTCAACACTTCAGTGAGAAGGATATAGTGACCAGCACAGCTTCAGAAAGCATTCCTCTATCTTCCCAAGCTTCATCTCCTTTTTTTACAACAACCAATACAACTCCAACTTCTCATATGCCTTCTTCACAGCTTCGAAATCCACAACAAGCATCTGATCCCTCATTTTTCCACCGTCGCTTTCAGCGTTCGGATGACTTTGTTCGTCACCTTTATTTCCGACTCAGAGAACGTGCAGATTATCTGCCTCCAGAGGTTGCAGCACTGGGTCCCCACCCCTCACCCATCCCGCATGCTGGCAGTACCCTACCCAGATCCACTGCACCCTCTCCTCCAGTGGCCAGATCACAGCCACCTGCGATGGCAGGTTCAGCCACTCCTCGTTTATTTCCTTACAGTGCACAGCCGCAAATACCGACCCCTATTCCTCATCCAGGAGGGGGAGAAGAACATGGAATAATAATAAAATAAGAATTTTAAAGTTGTTTATTTTATATTAATTTTTTTTAATTTCATGAGAGAACTACATACCCCGTGACATTTGAGTTTCAATTATTAATTCAGTTAAGGTTCTCTTTAAAGTTTGTTTCATCCTCTCTACCCATCCTGAACTCTGTGGGTGCCATGGGATATGTAGTTCTCTCATAAAATAAAAAAAAAATATATATAAAATAAACAACTTTAAAATTCTTATCCCTTAGACCCTGTGTTTCCCACCCAGCATGAAGCATACTTGCTTTCTTCTGTGTTAATGAGTTCTTTTGAATTTATAAATACTTGTATTAGCGGTGATGGCGCCCGCCCGCGGAGTGATCCGCCGGAGGGACTATTTGTGATGCGCTCCTGCCCGCGGAGGGATCAGCGCTGATGCCGCCCCGCCCGCCCAGCTGCTCTCGCTGCCTTTTCCCGCTCTCCCCTCTGCTCCCAGCGCTTCTCCTGCAAAGGGCGCGGCTTTTCCTGGGCTCTTTTCCTGCCGGGCTGCAGCGAGCGCTCCCCTCAAGGAGCAGGGGCAGCTTTGCTCGCGGCGGCAGCGATTCAACAGAGCAGGCCCGGAACAATTCCTGCTTAGCCGGGCTTTGAGCACATTCCTGAGCCAGCACCAGCAGCAGCGAGTGAGGCAGCGGCACATGAAGGAGGCTGCGGCTCTGGCCGGGCTGGGGAGGGGTTCCTCTGTAATAGAAGAACATGGAGAGACAAACCAGAAAGGGCAGGAAAAAAAAGAAAAAGCCAAGACAAACTAAACTTTTTTAAAAAAATAATCTGGATCCAGAGGGACTTCTGGCTGGAGAACTTCCTGAGGAGCAATCCTGCCCCTCTGGGAGGCAATGCCAGGGCAACTCCAGCTGAAACCTGCACACAAACACCACAAAGATTTCAGATATTTGCAGGAAGCATCCACTTAGCAACTGCTGCTTAATAATTTATTCCCTTTCCCATTAAATGGTACATTCAGTCCACAAGACTTCAACACCTTTCTGGTAGTTTTATTTACAGTCTGCAACGTGTTCTGTAAAACACAGGAGTGCACACAGACACACACGCACAAACATTTAAAGAAGTACAGTTTATTCCAAAGGAAGTCTACGCACTACTTTTTCCATAAAAATTATTAAAAATACTTTAGTTACTGTATTCTACCTAAACCAAGATACTTGAGAATTCTTCCACAAGTGATGCCCCCTCCCCACAAAGGGCACTCCGACAAGAAGAAATTCAGGAGACTGCATCACCAAATAAAATCCTAATGGCAACTGCTTCAATGCACCAGAAGAACAACGAATTCCCACTCTGCATCCAGCAATCCCTGCTCTGCAGCCTGTCTGCATCTGCTTTTGTAGGGCTTGTGGGGCTTTTGCATTCACTCCCTTCTCCAGGGCAGTTCCCACAAACAAAGAATGACTGAAATTTCTGCAGACTGTCACTCGGCAATCCTGCATTTCACACATGCAAAGGGAAACACTTTCCTTTGAGCCCTTTATTTCAAGGAGTCTCTTTTTTACTGAGCATCCAGTGAGAACAGTGCCCAGTTGTGGCTGTTATTATTTCTCTGCTTTTGCTGCGTGGCAATATTGTGCTGGAGCTCTGCAGAACACCCACTGCAGCCCTTGTCTCACTGGGGCACACCGAATTGACAAAGAAAAGGCACAAAGATGAAACTCCTAAAGCAGCAGCAGCCCCAAGTCACTGAGCTGCTGCTTCCCACCACCAACACTCTGTGTCTCAGCAAACACTTCCAACGCACGAGCCAAGGCCACAGGGGAGTGAAAAGCCCAGAGCCTGCGGGCAGGACAAGCACTCCATTGATCAGTAACAAACCAACACAGCTCAGCTGGATGGTGCACTTAAGACTGGACCTGGAAGCATCAGGAAAAGCCATTGGAACACAAGCTCAGCAGCACAGAATCCATTTGGCACCAGCTGATGAGATGGGAGGCTCTGTGTGGGACACGTTGTGCATTCAGCTTCAACAATGCCACAGCTCCACAGCAGCGCTGAAAAACTTCTGCTTTTAACAGTTGGAGAGGATTTTCTCAATGGAAGTGAAGCTGTCATTAACAGAGGAACAGCACACGATGCACAACATAACCTGCAATAAAAAGCTTTTGCTTTCCAGCATGTAAGCATCCAGGTTACTGGACTTCAGCTCATGGAAACGAATCTGATGATAGATTTTTTTTTAATTTTTCTTGGAACTAAAAAAGTAAAATCTTCCATAAAAGGATAAAGCACAAAAATACTCTCTCAGTACATCTCAGGAAGCCATTTAATACCTTCCATGTCCTAGGAACAACTAGGCAAAACACTTGGAAAGTGTGAGCAGTAGAAATGTTGACCATTGAATGTTTGGCAGCCGTGTGCTCCAGCCCCTGGGAGGGGCTTGTCCCCCACTCCACACCAGTCCTGCAGCTCCCCAGCTATTTCTTCTTCTTCTTCTTTGGGGGCTCATCCTCAGAGCTGCTGCTGCTGCTGCTGCTGCTGCTGGAGGAGCTCGGATCCGAGTCGAAGTCGGAGGAGGAGGAAGAGCTGCTGGAGGAGGAGGAGGGGGAGGAGGAGGAGGAGCTGTCCTCACTGTCGCTGTCCTCGGAGGAGGTAGAGGAGTCCTGGCTGTCAGAGGAGTCGCTGGCTGAGCTGTCACTGCTGCTGCTGCTGCTGGAACTGGTCACACTTTTGGACCTGGGAGAGAACAAAGAGCTGAGCACAGCCCTGCCAGAGCCCATGGCACCGTGTTCTCTGCTCTGCTGTAATTATCCAAAGATCAATTTGTTGCCTTGAAAATTTCCAGGCCTCACCACCTAAGATGAATTCCTGTGCCCTCCCTCCCTTTCCCACTCCTGGATGAGTGGATTTTGGCCATTTGAGCAACGGCAGAGTGGCCCCAGGGCATGACATAGCCCAGCAGGACTGCAGAGAGGGGCAGAGAGGGAAAGCTGGCCAGGATCTCGTTCCCAGCCCTGAGCAGGGGCTTTACTGGCCTGACTGTCCTGTACTACCTGAGCTCTGGGGACAGTGAACCAGGCTCAGTCCCTGCCTCACCACTGCAGCAGGAATTCTGTCAGTTGTGACCAAACTTGTCCAGTGAACACATCCTACAAGCTCCTTCCTGGGCAGTTATTAATAAGGAAAACCAAGAGACTGTAAACAACCTTAAAGCAGGATACCAAGCTCCAGCCTTTTCTTTGAGAAGCAAATATGGCTAATTTGTGCCTGCTCAGGATCAGAAGGAGCAGCTGATCTCCTGGCAAGAGCCCAGGGTGGAGCACGCAGCAGAGCTGGGACACTGTGGTGGGGTCCTGCCACGTTCCTCACCATGGGGCTGCCGAGTCCCTGGGAAGTGCCCGTTCATTGGGTCACCCTGCTGCCAGCAGTTGTTTCCCACTCCACATTAATGTTTCATCTCCAGCATTTCAAATGCTTTGCATTTCGGTAGGAGCAGGGAGCCTGTCTCCCATGGCAACAGTGCCAGGAGTCCAGGACAGGAGAAGGAGCTGAATGGGAGCACAAACTGGAGAGGTTTCTCACCACAGCTCAGCTGATTGCTGTTACTGAAACCCAGTTCTTGCAGTAAATCAATCCCAAGTGTTTGCTCCTCCATTCTGCCACAGCTCACCTCAAATACCACTGGATTTGGAGCCTTTCAGTGGCCAGGGCAGCTCTGGGTGCCCCAGGCAAGACCTTGGTGGAGACTTTCCCTTGTCAGCAGTTTGCCAGGGGACCCTCAGAACACCTATCCTGTTGTTTTCATCCATGGAACTAGTGGGATTCTCAACCCTGCAAGAGGCAGAAGCACCAGCAATCCTGGCCCTTCCTCACTAGGACTTTTAAAATAAGCCAAGGTCTTCTGTGTCTGTTCAAATTAGCTTTAAAGGCACTGATTTAACAGAGAGGGTATTCCCCCCCTCCTGAAATTCACTGGGAATTAGAAATGGACACAAAATAAAAATGAATGATTCCTACTCCTCCATCCCTTACTGTTCTCATCAGTCCACAACACTTGCCCCATGTGACAGAAAAGAGAAGGCACACTCAGGTTAGGGTTAAACTGTGTTTACGTTCTCTTTTCAGGCCAAACTAAGGAAGCACATCCAAAACCCCCGTGCTTCAGAGTTGGTGCATTTCCTCTTCAGGCCGCTGGAACTGGTAAATCTTATTCCCAGGTCTCACTGGGAACTCCTTTTATTTCTATTCACACTTACAAGTAGATAGATTGTGCAACAGGGTTGGAAAACTGCTCACACCTGGCCACAGCTTTCTCAGGAACTTCCAGAAGCAATGCCGGTTGTTCCTGGCCTCTGATCCGGTTTGAAGCTTGAAGTAAATACAGGAATCCCAGCAAATATGAATCCTTCCACCGGGTCAATAAGGCATTACTGTGAACAAAAGGGGCAGCCAGCTGGAGTCCCCACTGGGAATCTGTCTGGTCTCACCTTCAGGCAAATACGGCTCAGTATTTGCACTGAAAATGCTTGGAAGCAGAAATCCCAACTTGGAAAAGGAGCCACAAAGGAATAGCAAGATACTTTCCATTTTTTGAAGTGTCAGCTTCTGACACTTCACTCGTCTGTAACAACAGCTCATTTGTAGATCAGCTCTTCCTTTGACTCCAATCCAAAAAAATCTCATGTTCCCTTGAACTGTCCAGTCTCCTTCAAAGACTTAGGTTGATGTTTCTTGCAGTGACTGTGCTGATCCAAGGATCAGCTTTGTCTTCGATTCCTGCTCATCTGTGTGTCCCTGGTTTGACATTTTGACCGTTTCCTGCAAGTTCTCTCCTCTTTGTGTGGTTTGTGTGTGACTCAGATCATCAACAGCTGCGGTGGCCCCGAGCTGGCCCCGTCTGTCCTCAGCCCACTGCTTTCTAAAGACACCACCGATTTCCTGAGAGGACACCTGACACCCAAAGAGATAAACCTCTGGGATTCCCTGGGGGAGACATGGACCAGATCCAGGTAAGGACAGAGCTGCCATCTCCCCAGGCTCCCCACGCAGATGGGATGCTTGGATTCCCTGATGCTCCTGCTTCTTCTTTCAGGGGATGCCCTGAAAGACACATTCTTCGTGAATGTCCCCTCATATTCCCACTTTCTGTCCTAGAGCCGAGTGGCCCCGAGACACGAACATCCCCACCTACATCCCCAAATTCCACAACGGCTGGGAACCACCCACAGAAATCTTCCATGGAGCTCCCTGGGAAATAGACATTGGACACTTGCAAGAGGAAGGTTAGTCCTGTGTCCCTGTCTCTTCACTCTCCCTCCTCCTTTTCCGGAGAAATGGAGCCGCAGGGGTAGTGGTGGCATGCAACAAGTAGTTGGCTCAAAACTCAGTTGGATCTGGTTGCCCCAGTTAAATACAGAAAGCAAATGAG
The DNA here is from genome assembly GCF_965178545.1 of Coloeus monedula. Taxonomy (NCBI): domain Eukaryota; kingdom Metazoa; phylum Chordata; class Aves; order Passeriformes; family Corvidae; genus Coloeus; species Coloeus monedula. The sequence goes on along the minus strand of NW_028120720.1, from coordinate 23,368 downwards.
GCTGGAAAAGGGCAGCAATAATGAGCCTCTCCCAATCCAAGGCAACAGCACCCTACAGCGTAACTGAGCTCCAGGGACACAGGCTTCCCTGGAGAACACCTTGACCAAAATCTGCCAGACCATGACTCATCTACCACTATCCCTCTCCTTTTCTCCGATCAGCTTTCCCCTTTCCTGGTAACACTGACTCCATGTCTGCCTTTCCAGCTCTCCTCAGCCAATGGATATCCTTACCGGAACTCCTCACTCAAGCATGGCCAGACGGCTGAGCAGACACAGGTCGGGGATGCCTTCAAACAGAACATCACTCCACATGGAAATAGGTGATGGATCCGCACGCCCGGAGCTTTGGCTCCCGCCTCGGAACCTCATGAACGCACACGGACACGTACAGTGACACTGGGACGTTTGGGCATCCTGGAGACAACTCCCTGCCACTGTTAATAACCACCAAGGGAAGACAAAGATCAGCTGAGGGGTTATTCCCATAAGCACTGTCTGCTGTTTAACCCCCAGCAGCTCTGCAAGGAAAGGAATCGCAGGTGTTTTCCACCGCAGGAGGCAAAAATATTGACTGACTTCATCAGTCCATCCATAGGTCTTGTTTCCCAACATCAGCCCAGCAAAGTGACCTTAAGGATCAGGTGCCAAAGATGCTGCACTGCGCTTTGGCTCTCCATGTGTGTAGAGACGCTGGAATCATGGAATCACAGAAGGGATTGGGTGGGAAGGGACCTTAAAGATTATCCCGTTCCAACCCCCTGCCATGGCCAGAGACACCTTTTACTATCCCAGGTTGCTTCAAGCTCTGTCCAGCCTTGCCTTGGACACTGCCAGGGATCCAGGGGCAGCCACAGCTTCTCTGGGCAACCTGTGCCAGGGCCTCAGCACCTTCACAGGGAAGGATTTCTTCCCAATATCCCATCTAAACCCACCCTCTGGCAGCGGGAAGCCATTCCTCCTTGTCCTTTCACTCCAGGCTCTTCAAGTCCCTCTCCAGCTCTCTTGGGGCGCCTTTAGGCACTGGAAAGGGCTCTAAGGGCTCTCCAGAGCCTTCTCTTCTCCAGGCTGAACATTCCCAGCCCTCCCAGCCCGCCTGTGTAATGCTCTAGCTCTTGGAGCACTTCCTGGCCCTTCCTGTCTGATATTGCGCTGGTTTATTAAAGGAAATTCTGACTCTTTCTGCTATCTCTGTGTATTTATCTCCAAAGGACTGTGAGTACGGAAGAGTCATCCCCTATGTTCCTCAGCTCTTCTTTGGGGAACTCACCTACAAATGGAACTGCAGAAATGGGGAGGGAGGAAAAGGAAACAGGATGTGAATCGAGCACCTGCATAGTGACCACAGATGTCCACTGCTAGACAGACACTGATGTCAGGCAGATCATGCCCTCCAAATAGTGCTCAGAAAGAGAAAAAGTTTGGGATTCCTGAAACTGCTCTGAATTGGATTTGCTTAAACAGATGTCATTAGTAAAAGCAATCAAAGAAAGAGTTTTGATCCCTCTTCCAAGCTGATGCCACTTATCATGTATCTTCCCTGCATTCTTCTAGGGAAGCTGTTTTTGATGTTGTCCTGTCCTTCTTTTTATAAGGGAGCAAAAATACTTTATTAAGTATTACTCTTTCAGTTTTGTTTCCTCTCATCTTCTGAGATACAGTAAAGTGAACATTCAGCAGAATAGTTTTGTATTTTTTGAACACAATTCTTCTTTTATCCAATTGAGGCCCTTCTGTGATCATGAAAAAACAGAAACTGTTGTGAACTACAGTTTACACTCATAAGAGGTTGACATGGGTCAGTTCTCCAAGGTTATTCTTAGTTCAACTGCTGTGTAAACTGTTGATGTCACTGACTGGAGGCTGCTCTTCAGGACATTATAGATATGATAATTATATGACAGAAAATGCAACATATAGTTGAATCTGACCTTCAAGTTCACTAGCTTAAAAAAGGAAAAAAATGTCTGTAAGAAATTTGCTGCTTTTCCCATTACTAAGATGTAATAGATGCCTTCAAGTTTATACTCAGTCGACAGCATATACACATGGACAGCAGTGCCCATCCATCTTCAAGCTAGGGTACATTTTAAGTCTCAATGATCACTGCCTCCAGAAAGCATTTTTGAGACAAAACAGGCAAAGTCTTTTGCATATCTAGACAATCATCCAATACTAGGATCTTCACTCCCACATAAACACTTCATGTTTTTCCACAGAGGAATCTGAGATAGATTTTTCTGAGAAATAACAAACCACCAAAAATTAATTAAATGACAAACAAGGGAAAAGCACCACTTCCTCACTCAGCACATTTTCCTTGATTTTCATTAAGCATTCAGATTTACAGATGCTGATATTGCCACAAGAGCAGTTTTTTTCTGGTTTAACTTCCTCTTCCAGTAGAGCAAGCACAGCTGCAAAATGCAAGCTCATTTCCAGGCTCTCTTACACATCACCAGTTTACCACATTCCAACCAGTCACAGCTGTGCAACACCCCGTCAGGGTACTGGGATTACTGCAGTGCCACAGACAGTTTAAGTGAGGCTCATGGAGCTGTACAATTTTAACTATGTTTTATATGTATAATTAAATGATGCATGACATGGAAATAAGCCAGCTGTACTGAAACTGAACAAACTAACTGCTCTGATGCAACAGTTAAGCATCTCATCAGTTCTAAAATGAAACAGGTTTAAAGCAAAAACAATATAGAGAACAGAATGCTTGACACTGTTAAATAGCATACTCAAAGGATAATTTTTGAACATTAAGGAAATGCACTCACCCAGTCAAATTTTCAAAAGAATTCCTGGCACCAAAATGTTCTCTGTTTGCTTTTTCACCATGTTTTAAGAATAGATCACTCTGGGGGAAGAAAATCCTATGCGCAAAACACTGCGTGAAACTAAACAATCCTTAAACATGGCTAATTTCCATGTGGAGCTGATGATTTAGCACTGTCATCCTTCAGCAGAGGAGAAAGAATTACCTGTCTTTAGTTTATTTAGGTAAGATGAAAAAAGTGAAGAGCGTGAATTTGATCTTGCTTCAATTAACTTCAGTGGAAAAACTCTTGCCATGACTTCAGTGAGAGTGAGACTGCATCTTAATTCATTCTATATGGAGAAAAACAAATCAGCTGAGAATAATGCTTTTGTTTATTAGATGTAAATTACTACCACAGTCGTTTTTAACAGTGCTAAGTAAATCCTGCTTTAAAAGCCAAACGTTGCCTTCAGTCCTGCTTATTCCTCTGTACTGTGTCACAATGCAGGATTCCTGGTCCTCTGACCAAGTCACCGCTGTCACAGTAAGCATGGCTTGCTCTGGGGAATGGCCACATTCCCACACGGGAATGATAGATGTTTGTGGATGTCACTGGTGACAATGTCCAAATCTGGGCTAGGGCATGCCCCCCAGCCAAGAAACTAGGGTGCACACTTTTGTAATATAAATGCATTCACTGAGAACACAGACTGCACTTACTAAAATGTCCATGAAAAGCAGCCAAGTAAATCAAATCAATAGGGTTAAATTTGCAATTAGGATTCTCTCTTTCGGCAGGAAAATTTTAGGATAGCCACAAATTGAGAAAAATTTGCTTTTTTTTCTTCTTTTTCTCAGAAGGCAATCAACCTTCTGGTCTGGCTATTCTTTACTTCTCCCTATGAAGTAAAATCTAAAAAGACACACACACGATATTTATGGAAGGACCTCCCAATGCATTAGGAAAAATTATTACTCAGAAGATCAAACAGAAACAAGACTGTCTACACTGTATGAATTAAACATACATGAATTAGGACACTGAGCCTTCCATTCTTTAGTAACAGAACTGATGCTGTCCTGAAAATGACATTAATGAATTACACTGGTATATGAAAACCTTCTGCATCTGCTCTAGAGGTTGGAATGAGGATGTTAAATGAGGCAGCAGACAACAAGGACGTGCTGCTTAGGGAAGCTGAATATCACTTCTGTGCTTGTGGAGTTCTGCAGTTTGGATGAAGGTCACAGGTTATCTCCAGCTACATGAAAATGAGTGATAAATACACACTGTTGGTCTTAGACTGAAAGCAGTACTAGGCAAAGAGAGTCAAAATATGGAATATTACTCAAAATCATCCCCTGGTTTTCTAAAGATCATAATCTTCTATTAGAAGACAGTTTGTTACCTTCTCCTAATATTAAAGCTGTAATAGTAAAAGCACCTCAATCTTGTAGAAGTATCTAAGATACACAGAATAAGTAAGGTATATGCAGTGAGAGCACCCTAAAAACATCACAAGAGGAGTGACAATTTCTGGGATAGTAATGACATGAACGAGTATCTAAACGTTAAGTCTGAGTGAATAAGAGAATTTTTCAACTAATGGATCAGGGAAAATGTGAAAGGATGAGATATGTGATTAAAGATCATAGTGTATTCGGTTAACACAGGTGGAAAATATATGACTTTGATTCTGTATTACAACACATTTTAATTGATTTGTGTGTAGTTTTAGTTTTATACATGCACAATTTTTTAGAACACATCTTTAGACTGGGACAAACAATAAAGGAAATCCATTGTATGACTTTACATTGATCCCAACATCACTCACTGGAATATCTTAACATTTCCTGCACAGATTCCCATTCGTTAAGATGACAACCTTGAGAAGAAGGAAACCTGTAACTGCCATTCAGAGAAGGTCTAAAATTTCAATTGCTGTTTGAACACAAAGGAGCTTTGACATGCTGTGGTTTATTGAAGCACTCCTGCAGTTATAGACACATCTTTAACCACCCTACCCTCTCCCTCTTCCTCCATCCACCACTGATTGATGCAACTGGAAGCTTCAGTAACTGCAGAGCAAAGTCCCGCTTACTTCCAGCTCTCCTGCCCCAGCAAATGCTCAGCTCTTCTGGGAAGATGGAGCTATGCCATAAGCACATTGCACCTGAAAGGAGATGAAACCTTCCCTTCAAAGACACATGTGACCAGGTTTTTGGAACTGCCTGATGTGGCCAGTTCTCATCTGTTTTCCATAAAGAAGGAAAAGAGCCCTGTATTCTCCTCTTCATGATAGTTCAAGTATGAATTCCAAAGAACAGAGATGCCAGGACTTGTCAGTGACATGACTAACAATTTTATGAGAACTGGCAAAAAACCAGTTCATTTCTCCTACATCTTATTCTCAGAAACCTTGGAATTGTTTTGTCTGAAAGATTTGGGGGGAGGAAGGTGGACTTAATTCTCACAACTATATTAAATATTCAGTACATCTGATATTCTGTTGTCAACACGCAAAATATAGTTTAATTATGATAAGCCATACTGGAATCATTTACAATACATAAATGTGAAAAAACAGCATTAAATTATTTCTTGTTCCATGTGGAAAAACATACACCTTCCAACCCCCCAAGAAAGTAAGACAAGGCACAATAAATTCTGGTAATTCTCTTTCTTCTGACTTTTCAGTTCCATCACAGCTCTCAAAACTAAGATTTATGTGCTGTTTTGCATCTGTATCTGTTGTTGATTTTCCCCCCCTACAGGGATATAGGTGAATAAGTTTGGACAGGAAACGGTATCCCTCAAGCCAAACTGAAAGGTTTATAAAGTTGCTAAGGAAAGTTTGGGTCAGGGCCTAAATATCAATCATCTGCTCACTGTCTTTTTAAACGAGCTCAGGCATTTTCCCAACTGTTCCCAGCAGGTCTCTGCCACTATTTTAAACTAAGATTTCAGCCATTTTTTTTCCCCTGTGTTGACCTCACTAATTTTTCTTTCTCCCCCTCTTTACCTGCCAAAGGCATCCATCAGGATTTTGCCAAAGGCTATCTGTTTTTGAAGTTGAGAGGAATTCACTAATCGTGAGTGTCAAATCCACAGTAAATGCCATGGCCATATGGTATATGCTGCTTTTGGGAATTAGCTCAAAAGGCCTAGCTGTGAGAAGGCCGGCTGTATGTCAGGAGGGTTTTACTGCTAACTTTCATAACTCATGTCAGCTCTTTCAGTTTCTGTATGCATTGGCTTCAGGGAGTGCAACTGTTCCCTGAATTTATAAAAATGTTGTCAAGATCCCTTGATCTTGCTTCCTCTGTCTCTCTCGCACAAACACATCCAAACACATTTATATACACAGTGGAATAGCATGCACAGTGGCATGCAAATCTAGCAAAAGAGAAGCTTGTAAATAAATAGCATGTCATTCTGCTTACTCAATACATTTCTCTGGGTGTTAAACTCATGATAAACATATCATAAGCCCCGATGAAGGCTCTACAGCCTGTCCCATCACACCATCCTGAGTGTAACTCTGCAATGCATAGGAAGACATAAGTTTGAAAAACAGAGCAGAAATAGCTCCCATAAGGGCAAGGTGCTGACATAGCTGAAACATAACTAACTGGAGAGCATTTGTTTTCACTAAAGAAGGAAGTGTCAGTGACACATCTCTGTGCCTGTGGAGGTGTACTGTACATTCAAAGCAAAAAGAAATCCACCTTCTTTAAAAAATTGGCCATTAATACATAAATATGTCTGTGTTGAAATCCCTCAGACGGTACCATTCTTAACAAGAACTACACACAAGACTAAGAAATTCTGCAGAGAAACACGCTTTTGTGATCCAAAGAGGCAAGGAGAAAGAGAACCACATATGAAGAGTTTAACATATCCACTTAGTGATAGAAAAAGAATTACTACAAAAATAAATGTCAGTCCCCTTGAAACACTTGAGTCAGCGCTCTCAACTTTCTCTGATGCTGTAGGAAGGTGTGAATGTCCTCCATGTGTCACATCATCCGCACCAGCCACACAGGAATGTCTCCAATGCACCTCAGAGCCTTTCAAGGACCACTCCCCTCTAATTTATGTATAGTCTGTTAACATCCTCTTGGAGCAAACAGAAATAATACTTTTAAAAGACATTTATACTTCAGAAACATGTGCCCCGACACAACAAAAAACCCAGATTTTAATACTGCCCCGAGGCAGAATTCATCCATCTTTAAGGCTTCTATTATGTATTTCCTGGTTAGTAATACAAAAAGAACTGCTGGCAGTATCACATCGAAACCAAAGTGGCAGAATCAGAAAAACTACTGAAAAGTTTACCTTTATAGGAAAGCTTCAGTCTTGGGATATTTTGTTTTGACGTTCCAGTGACTGGAAGGAACAGCATCGCTAAAGACAGCAGGCTGCAGGCATGTGGCACTTGCAGAGCTCTCATTCTGCTCTCCTCTTCTGTATCTTCTTTTGTACTATGGTGAAATATCTCCCCACTTTTCAAACAATCCAAGTTTTATCTGGAAGAAAAAAAGAAAACATCTGTAGATCTGCTTTACTGCATAAGCAACAATTCTGTAAGCAAGCCAGACCTATTTCTAAAGAGCACCTCAGTTAATTTCTTTGCTACGAAAGTATTTTTCCTCTAGTACAAGTAAATATGTTTTGTTTCTTTAATACTAAATTTACACATTTTGACATTGGAAAAATATGTAAACTTTTCAGACACCAATGTCTAGCCTAGCTAACGTTTAAGCACAAATTAAATTAATGCAGTATCCATAAAAAGAACATTTGACATTCAAAAGTGACCATGCAACTTGATAGTTAATACCAGTCCATTGGATATCTTACATGTTTTATAACTCTTTTTGTCTCAGTACAACAGCTATTGTGTGTTTATGCTATGACTAGAATGAACTGTAATGTCTCAGATGCCATGGGGGTACAAGCTGAGTTAACAGTGAGTACTTACCCATCAAAAACTAAACTAAGAAAACTGGAAAGAGCAAGCAGTTGTGTTTAGTTTTAATAGAGAAAAAAGTCAAAGTGGATGATGGATTTAAAAGTGCTTTCAGTATGATATTTCCAGCAGAACAACTGCCTCAACTCATCCACCAAAATGTCCTATAAACTTTAATGAGTGTTTCAGGCTGGGGTCAATAGGCTGATATGGGATTTTGTTAGCACAGTGTGCAACTAAGCCAGCTTTGCAACACTTTTCACTTAGTAAGAATCATTCATATTCCATAAATCTTGAAGTGTTTTACAACTGAAAGCAATTATCACTGCCCTTATTTTCCCTATGCAAAAACGGAACCATAAAGCTGCAGTGAACCTATTTCCTCAAGGTCACACAGCAAGCACAGTAGTTGAAAAGAAAACAGCAACAGCAGTCCTGCTGTCCTTTGTACCCAGCTATCAAGGATCCCTTTTGCCCAATAACTCGACTTTTGCACATGAAATTATTTGAAATGGCATCTTGAGTTCTGAAGGCAAAACTTCATGGTTAATAAATCACAGAGATCAAAGTATGAAAATATTTGTGAGACCAGATCCTTCCCCCTGCAAGTGCCTGATGCTAGAGGTCAAGGGAGATGGCTGGTGAAATGACAAATGTCAGTGTTTGAGTAATGCTGTAAAACCAAGGAGTAAGGAAATGTTATGGTTAGTCAAGAGATTAATGGCTCATGATGTGCCATGAAAATTCTTTTCTGAAAGGTACTGGAGCTGCCTGATTAAAAGAGCAATCCTAGTGCCCACATCAGCCAGCACTTGCACAGACACCAAAGGAGAGGTTCCTTGCAAGTCCATGAGAGATGCAGCACAGCTTGTGGCCCCTGAGCCTTTCCACCGGTCTGTTATTTGAACTCCTGCAGCACTGGGTCTTGCAATTCTGTGAGCTACAGCAGCACCCAGAACCAATTCGGCACCTCCTGATACAGGCAGTTCATCCTTCCTGGCATGAAAGGATGGAAACAGAATCCCTTCTGTTCTCTCTGACACAGGAAATCTTTCTCAGATGAAACTTGGGCTTTCTGAGCCTCCAGACTTTCGCTCAATAGCAAAAGACAAGGAAGTGTGCAAGAAGAGCATGATGGTGAAAAAGAGGGAAACAATTCGTAAAATCCCCAAAGCATAATTCCTATTGCAGAACACTAAGCTTCTTCCTTCTCAGTCCCCTCTTCAACACTCATATTCAGTGTCTGAATGCACTACTCTTGGCCAAGTGTGAGTACATGTTCACGAAATGACATGGAGAGAAAACAGACAAACATGAAATGCCTGTTTCGTTTTTCTCTTCCCTTTATTACAGTATCAGATCCTAAGAGAACATCCTTACTTCTTCTGTGCCAACACATCTATCTGAGGGTGGACCACGAAGGACTAAAGTGGATTAGACTATCCCAGGGTTAAACCGCCTTTAAGAAATTTATTTAGAGGTGAAAAAGGGGAAAAGAAGGAGAGGGGAGGAGGGGGAAGAATATATGAAGATGAGACACCAGCCCTGTTCATCTTCAGCAGGATGATAGTGACAAACCATACTTCAAAAAGAAGCAATTAAGAGGGAGCCAGTCTCACTGCAAGTATGTTGAGAAGTCACGGCCTGAAGGTCTGGGCCTCAGCCAACAGGGAACTCACCAAAGGATATGGAGCTCATTTTCTTGAGGCAAATTACTGTGAAGAATCAGGACTAAATTTGACTAAAAAAACAGTTGCATCAATGCACTGTCATTTGCTGAATTGATTGAGAATCAGCACCAAACTCGGCCCTTTGGCCATAGCTCACAACCTCACTTTTTCATGTAGGCTTTTTTTGCTAATGGGAACCTTCCTTTTTTCTTGGTTGGGTTTTTTTTCCCCTTTCCCCTTTTATTTGAATAATGTCTGTGAAAAACCATTTGCTTTCACGAGGCGGTTAGTTTACACTGGAGGCAGCAGCTCTGTGAGCTCGAGCCAACCCTGTCCTGTCTTTAGATTCATTGCAATCTGGCCACATTGTCACATATATTTTTAGTTTATGATGATCCTCTAATACAATTCCAGCTTCCACACAGAGTCCTTCCAACAGTCTAGCTCAGGTTAATGAACTTCAGGCCACTTCTCTTCTGCAGGAATTTCGAGGCCCAGGGGGTGGCTGTGCCCAAGAGATTTGCCAAAATCCGCTACGATTTCACCGCGCGAAACGCCAGTGAGCTCTCGGTGCTGAAGGATGAAATCCTGGAGGTACGTGACCGCTCCTGGAAAAGGTGTGTCCCCCAGGGGCAGGAGAGAGCTCAGGATAGCAACAAGCACCAACTCCATTTTCCCTGGTGGTATCTCAGCAGTGACACAAAGCTTTGCTCAAACCCAAAGCTGGAGCAGGCTGCCTGTGCTGTGTCGTGTCATTTCCTCAGCTCAAAGACATCGGTCCCATTTTAACCACAGTGAGGAGGGAGGACAACAACTCGCTCTAGAGCCCTGCTCATCCCCCGCTGGGTCGGTTCCTTATCACCACTTCCTCCTCCACGAGGATTTGTTTTCTCTGAAAAGCACCTTTCTCATAACCTTTCTCTTACTGCAGCACTGTTGGCAGCTGGACAAGGTGGGACGTGACTTGGGCTGACACTGATCTGTGACCTGAGGAAAAGGTTTCTCTGCAAAATGTGGCTTTTTATTTATTTAATTATTTATTTTAATGCAAAAAGACATCAGAAACTCAGTCATTAGGAAAAAAAGGTCTGGAGAAACAGGGACATTATGTAGGAACTATGAGTTCTTCAGCACGCAGAGGTGCTCTCCTGTTCATCCTTACGATACATTCTGATGCTTTCCAGGAAAAGTTTCAGTCCTGGATTGCATCTGAGAGCAACAGATCTGATTAGAGCTCCTGGCCTCAGTGATGTCCTTCTGGCAACTTCACCTTTTGGATGGTTCGGCCCCGCTATACCCTGGTTGTTTATGCCTGAAATCCCATTTTCCCACAGCAGATTTATTTTTGTCCCTCTCTCAGGTGTTGGAAGATAATAAGCAGTGGTGGAAGTTGCTCAACCGGAGTGGGCAGGCCGGTTATGTTCCGTACAATATCCTGGATGTGGTGAAACTGGAAGAGCTCAAACAGGTCTGTAGTCAGGTAATACCTGACTGGTATCAGCTGCAGGGCACAATCTGCCTCTGGGAATAATGTTGTCATTAGACCTCCCTGATTTCTTAGGATACTATGCACCAATCAGGACAGACCTTCAGAAGTAGACAAAGCCAGGAGATTCCTGAGTCTCCTATGATAAAATTCACATTTTGCTACGATCGTCTTCCCAAATAAGGCCTATCCTTCCTATTTGTGCACCAGCCTCCTGCTTTCCATATTTTTCTACATCAAGATTTTTCTTGGGGGTTAAATTAAAGATGGACACTTCCCTCAGCCAGTTCAGTTCAGCACCAGGAACACGTTACTGGAGTGGAGGCAGATGGAAACACCATCTAAGTGAGAATTAACTGAATACTGCAACTTGCACTGCAGAAATGTGGAGCTGGAGTGTTCTAAACACCCTAGGGAAGCATGGAATTGCTTCCCCATTTTGGTATTGCAGCGTTTGGGCAAAGCCTAAGGCGGCCCAGCAGGCTTCTGGATAAATCCCTGCTAGTTTAATCAAAACGTCAAAAAACTTTCCAGTCCGCTCCAGGCCCTTGGCAGTGGTCCCGCTTCACATCCCAGCTACGGAGCAGTGAGGCTCTGCCTTCCAATGAGATCGAACATGTTTGGCACAACTAGGAATTCCCTTGCGCAAACTTCAGACTTTGCTTTGGGTTCTTCATTCCCAGAAATTAACTTCTTCCATGCAGCTCCACCTGAGGTCTCCCCAGCCCCACATCAGCACAAGGAGAACACGACAGTTTGTCCCTCCGTGGGTGTGAGGCAGAAAGTTTAAGAAAATTAAAAACGACCAAAAAAAATTCTTACTTTTCTTTCCCTTTCTAACCAGTCTAACCAGAGGTACAAAGGAGACCTGAGCCCCAGGGGCCATGGCCCATCCAGCCCAACCCACAAGCTGCCTGCCAGCTACGCCGGGGATAAGTGGGGCAGTGAGATGTTGTCGCGCCACTCTGCACAGGACGCCAAAGAACGCACGTGTGTGTCCCACTCTGGGCTCCCCTGGCTTTGGGCGCTCGGGGGACCAGACCTGCCCAAGGGGCTCCCCTGCACCTTTTACTGATCACAGCAATGCAGCAGCACTGTGTCTGGAGGCCATTCCAGGCAGGACAAGAGCCAAGAGAGCAGCCTTGGGGCTTGTGACACCTCCGGGGCTCTCGGGCGGCCCGGGCCGAGCAGGGCAATAAGTGATCACCCCATGCCTCCTTCCTCCAGTTCTAACTTCCTCCTCCTCCTCCCAAGGAGAGAGTTTCCTTTCTCTTCCAAAATGTTTAAGTGTGTCTAAGGAACAGCTCAGGTCAATCCCTTTCTCTCACTTCCTTTTGCTCATCTCCCGGCACACACACAGTGCCCGCCTGGCCGCTTCCTTCATGTGGTTCCACAGAATTCCCGGCCAAACAGGAGATCCGCATCACTCCCTCACCCTGCACGTGCTGTGGGGCTCACAGAGCAGGAGAGAGATCAGGGGCCCTGCTCACCTCACCCCTTATCCCACCCTGTCCACTCCTGGAAGCAGGAGCCCTTCTGGGACGACAGGAAGCCCCACAATACGAGGACACAAATCTGTTCGTATCACTGAGTTATTCTCCACAGTCTTCAGGAGTTTCATGGGGAAAGTGATACTGGATGAAGAGTCACTGGAGTTTTCACAGAAGCACAGGATGCCCTGGGCTGGAAGGGACCTTCAAGCTCATCCCATCACGAGTGTGTTGCTCATTCCCAGTTTGTGCTTCCTGCCGCTTCTGTTCTGTTGCGGAGCAAAACCTGGAGCTCTGCGATCAGCAAATTAGTGACTAGAAGCAGCAGAGAGGACTGAAAAGGTCTCAATTCCAAACCTCCAATTGTAGATTCTCACAGAACTGTGCTTCCACATCAGGCAACAGCCAAGGGGTGATGGGAGCAAAATAAATGGCAACACAGGGGCACAGGAAAATGGGAATCACTTTTCTGGGCTGAATTTAAATAAGAATGTTGAGCCACATCCCCATCTGCCTTACAGTTTCCCCACAAACATTTAATGGCATTTTTGACTGAAGACTTGCTTTCATTCCCTACTTGTTTCTACAGAACTTATTCACCAAACAGATGAGCTGAACGACGAGCTGCTAAAGAAGATCACAAACAATAAAATTCAGCCTCCCCACAGGAATTTCAAAGTGGAAAAGCCTCAGCAAGTTTTCGTGCCCCTCACCTTTGAATCCAGCACTGAAGAAGTCAAAGCCTGGCTGGAGGCCAAGTCATTCAGCAAAGAGTAAGATTTGCCCTATTGCCACGTGCAATGCTCGTCCTTCCCTGGAGAAGGAGCGGGGGAGGCCACCGGCACCATCTCACCTGGGACAAGCCACTTGGATTTACTTACAGAGCCTGTGTTGCAAATTAGATTTCAACCCTGTTCAATCCAGGCTCTATAACCAGAATGTTCAGAGCCCAAAGTCACTCCCTTTCTCTGGTATAAATATTTTCTTGGAGATAAACAGTTAACTAACTAAATCCAAGGCCTGAAATGCTACTGGAATTGCAGCTGCCACCTTGGAACAGCCCCAGGGCCCCGTGATATGGTCCCACTGCAGCTCCTGGCCTCCCATCTCCAACTCCTCACCTCTGGCACGAGGCCACGTGCAGCACAATCGTCACCTCCCTACTTTGTGTCTCCCCAGGACCGTGGAACACCTGGGCATCCTCACCGGAGCTCAGCTCTTCTCCCTCAACAGAGAGGAGCTGAAGAAGGTGTGCGGTGATGAGGGAAATAGAGTCTACAGCAAGATCACAGTGGAGAAAAACCAGCTGGAGGTAAGCATTTTTCTGGATAATTCCTGCTGGAATGGGGGCTGTACCAGCAGCGTCAGATAGCTCATTAAACAGGCATTTTAAAAAATACAATTGTGGGGAAAAAAAATGCAACCAAACCTACACCAGCAATAAAACACACGTAAAAATTCCGAAGTGTCTTTTGAGCAAATCTGTAAGATCCCCCTGTTTCCACTAATTAATCTGCTTTTTACTGATATCACTTATCTCTGTGAAACTGCTCTACTTTTACAGCGTTAATTAAATACTGTCACTTAACTGCAGCTTGAAGTTCAAATCCAAACTGCCTGTTTTGTTTCCATTCCAGAAAAGCAGAGGGGAGTCGGAGCTCCAAGAAATCACGAAGCGCCGCCAGGAAAGGATTGATTCTGCAAATTAAAGTCTCTCTGCTTTATTTCAGCTCTTAGCCCTAAGTAGTGCAGAAAAAAAGGGAATGAAAGCAATGATTCCTGGCCCAGGCCAGATGCAGCAGAGCTCCCCTTGGGGTCCAGCTGCCATCAGAGTGACAATTCCTTGAACACTGTTGGGAAGGGTTGACAATAAGACCATGTCCCACTGGGAAAGGTGTTTTAATTTTGCATGAAGTATTTTTTTTATAACTATATATTTTATACTGAAATTTTCCGTGCATGCGATCAGAGCAGGATTCACACGGGGCTGGATGTACAAGGGCTGGCTTCAAGCAAAAAAAGACCCCCAAAGCTTTTCTCCGAGGGCTGTCCCCTGCTCCCCACTCTCCCCTGGCAGAGCAGGCGTGGCACACAGCACAAGAGAGGCCAGCCTCAAGGCTTGGAGCCTGGACCAGAGGAATAAGGCTTTAGAACCCTGCAATGGTTTGGGTTTAAGGAAAGGACATTAAAGCTCATCCCATTCCACCCCCCTGCCATGGGCAGGAATGCCTGTCACAAGCCCAAGTTGTTCCAAATCCTGTCCAACCTGGCCTCGGATACTTCCAGGAATGGTGAGTCATGACCTCTCTGGGCAACCTAACCCTTTCTATTTCCATTTCCATTTCCTCCTCAGTGCAGGTGTCCCCTGCAGCCCACGAGCACAGGGCCGGTGACAACTGCCTGTCCTTGTCCTGTCCCCCTGTGCCCTCTCGTTGGACAAGGCTAGAATGGCAACACACATTCCCGAAGTCTGGCTGCTTCCTTAAATCCATGGACCAGCTAGTGCTATCTCTGAACAGCTGAAATGAGCTTTCAGTGCCTAGAAATGAGCAGGAGTGACAAACAAAGGGATTTGAATCTGGAAATAGGTGAGTTCCACCCGCCCACCGCTGCTGATGCAGAGGCTGGGGCTCGGGGCAGCTGTGCAGCCCTTCCCTGGGGCACGGATCCTGCACTGGAATGTTGTGGTAGTGTTGCCAAACCGGGCCTCAAACCAGGAGAAGATAAGCCCTGACCGTTTGCTCCCGACCCAGGCACACCCACAGCCCTTCCCAGGGTGTTGGTCACTTGTCCCCATCTTCACATTTTCACTGCAAAAAGTCAGCTGAAATGATTCCCAAATAGCTGAAACCCCAAAGCACACTGGGAAAGGCAGGTTTAACACAAATTAAATGGCCACAAGAAAAAAACCCCTCTAATTTAGCACAGGGTGTTGCTCTTTACTTCCCGTTTTCCTTCATAAAGTTATGTGCATTTGTATATAGCAATCTGTAAATAGGGGTGAGGAAAATCCCTCTCCCTAGAAGCAGAATTAAGCGATTATGCTTCCAAAATTTACTCACCATTTCAAAACTCAAGCAAGCAGCGTAGTTCCTGTCCACAGCAAGTTTGGCACATTGCATTTCTAGCTCTGTTTGACTGACAGACCAATCTGATTGCAAAGCAGTGAAGCACACAGAGCTCCAGAGCTGCCCACAGCCCAGGGACAGCTGGGTTTTCTCTCTCAGCACATGCTGAGTCTTTGTCCAAATTTGTGCCTGTCATTGCACATTTAATGGAAAAAGCTTTAAAACAGCATCTGGGGAACTCATGTCTAAAACTGAGAACACCAGTGCACCTTAGTTTTGGCTTCATTCTTAAGCGTCTCCAATGGATAATCTGTTTTCTTCATTTGAAACAGGACACTGCTCTCACCAGCAGAATTAGGGTGCAGGCAGGGGAGGATCCTGGGTTTAGTCACAGCCCTGCTAGGATCTGAGAAGGGCACTCACCTTGTCAGGGAGGGATGAAGAGGACAATCCTCCTGAGAAGCCCTGGCTCCGGATTAGGGTGGAGATGGGAGGCAGGATGGCAAGCACGGGAGGTGAAAAAGTTTCTAAAATGAAAATAAAAACGAATGTTGAGCTAGGAAACACACCATCTTCTAGTCCTGGGGTGTAGAGGAAAGCAAATCACAGGGAATTACAGTTATCTGGGATTTTAACAGGAGTGTACATGACAGCTCTGTAAAGCCGGGAGCCACAGGAGCACTTCCTAAAACAAATAGCTCAGTAGACCTTATTGCAGAGGCCACTTTTACAAATTTCCACGCGACTGAGCTGTGCATCTGTTCTGTTTGTACTGCCTGCAGACACTGCTATAAAGTACTGTACATTGATGTAACTGAGCGAAGGAGACAATGATATAACCATGCACTGTACAAGATTTATTAAAATAGTTAAGTTATAACTCCATCTCCGTCTCTTTCACTGGGTTTTCATAATGCTTTGTCACTGAGAGTCTCAGAAACTCAGCAGAATGTCTGAAACCACACATTTCCTTTTGGGTTTGGGGACTGACATTCAACAGGAAGGATGTTACGGCCTGGATAGCTGTGTCTTAAGAATAGGGGCAAAGCATGAGAAGGCTGCACAAAAGCACATTCTTGCCTCTCTGGAAGGGGAACGACTGTGGCAGCTGTCCCAAGTGGAACCATACAGAAAGAGGGAACAGCATAACCCCATGACTAGGAGCCTGTTACACGGATTCTCCAACATTTCCAGCCAAGAGCCATCCTGTTTTCAGAAGCAAAAGTTTGTCTTCTCTTTTCCTTAACAATTAAATTACCCAGCTGAAATAACTGGTAATTCCTTCTGTAGATGTTTTGGAGAGTACAATTTCCAAGTGGGCCCACACTAACAAGATCACCTCTTTTACAGCCTAAATAAAGTTCAGGCGAACCACGAGCCCAAAACACCTGCCTTACTGGGCCGAGGGCTCTCTCAGCGCCTGGAGCTGCACTCGATAAACCATTTCGAACCTTGCCACAACGGCGGGGAAGGGAGCCCAGAGCGCTCAGCTCCTGCAGCGGGGCACCACCGACGCGGCCCCGAGCCTTCCCTCACGGCCGCCTCCCTCAGGGGCTGCCCGCCGCCACCTTGCGGCACCGGCCGCGCCCGGGCCCCGCGCGGCCACGAGGGACGGGTGGCTCAGGGGCGGGTCGGGCGCCGTAGCGGCCGCGGGGAAGACTGCCGGGGGTTCTGGCGACACGGAGACTCCGGGGACAGGAGGTTCCGGGCCCGAGAGATCTCGGGGCCAGGAGACTCCCCCGATACGCTCCGTCGGGGACGATGGCGGCGTCACGGTCGCCAAGGCGAACCCCCGCCCGGCCCTCACGAACCAGCCAATCAGAATCGCTCTCCCTCCCGCTGCCCCGCCTCGGCTCCTCCCGGCCTCGTCCGTCTCCTGTCCGCGCTCCTGATTGGCCGCTGCCGCCCAGCCAGGCTGGGATTGGCGGCGGGCGGCGGGAGCGCGCGGGCCGGTGCCCTTCGGGCACGTACCGTCCCTCCTGGGCGCGCGAGTCCCCCGGAGCCGCGGACGTGTCGGTGTCCCCCGTGAAGCGGCAGAAGGTGGAGTCGGCGCTGGACCAGCTCAAGCACCACACCACGGTGGTGGCCGACACCGGGGACTTCAACGGTGAGAAGCGGCATGAGGGGATCCTGTCTCCGCAGCTTCTGCTTAGCCCCCTCTCCCGCCCCTCTTCGCGGAGAGTGGGCGAGCCCGGCCGAAGGGGCGCGCGCTGCGGGGACCGACCCACCCTGGGGCCGGAGGGGGGGCGAGCGGGACGGCGCTGGGTCTCCATCCCAGGGCAGACCCCGCCGTGATTTCTCCCAGTTTGCCCTCGAGTGTGCCCTGACCACTCCGTTCAGCTCTGCGTGCTGTCAAGGAGAAGTGCCAGACTGAAGCCAGGCTCTGCTGTTCTAATTAATTTTGGGTTTTCTTCCAGTGGGCTGTCTAGATCTGGGACTTGTTTGGGGTTTTTCAGACTCACGCTTGGACGGGGCTTGGAGCAGCCTGGCCCAGTGGAAGCGAGTGGAACTGGATGAGCTTCAAGACTCCTTCCAACCCAAACCATTCCAGGATTCCATGATATGCTTAAAAACTGATTTGGGGTTGGAGAGAAAGAAGGGAAATGATGCTTTTTATTTGTTTCACTTGAGCTGTACATTGATCTTTTCTCTTTTTGCATTTCCAGGATGCAGAAAGTGAGAAGGAACTTGAGGAGATGTGCTCAGTCCAAGAGAAATAATTTTGAAAAAACTCATCTCACTGGATACTGCAGCAACAGTAAAATCCCAAATGGATTTCATGATCCTGACAATTCTGAGTGCACTTCAGGGATAAGGCACAAGATCTTACAGAAAAACAGATGCAGCAGCACAGATCCAGGAAAACATCTTGGAATTAATGGCATAAAATCGTGGTTTATTTTCCTGCATCTGTTTGATTTTAGGATCCCTAAAAATGTTACATTCCTAGCATCAGGGGTCAGGGGTTAATTTAGAGGTAGTTGGTGATAAATAGTTTTGGTTATATGTAGGGCAGATATTTATGCCTTACATAACTCTGTAATATAAATATGTATTATATAGTAGGGCATATAGCTATCTATTTATATATAACCTATTTTTTATGTGTGCCCAGATACAGTTTATATCAGACACTGTGCCTGTCTGAAGGCCTTGCTACTGCGCTCCTAACTCATTCCTGAGGAAAACATCAGGCAAAAGTTGTTAGGTTTAACTGGTTCCTCTTTTCCTTAATAATTATTTTACTCAGTTGGAATAACTGAGAACAGCTGTTAGAGATGTGCAGTTCCCAGTGGGACCAAGGCACTTTTTTGCACAACGCAGAGTGGCGTTTAAGGTATTCAGTAGTCAGAGAAGTGAGGATTAGGATTTTGAATGCTCGTGGGCAACAAGGCTGGCCAGAGATCCCTCCTAACTCACTGTGGGACAGCAAAAACCCCACAGCCAAGGGTAACCAGGGATTGTGGGGATGGAGAATTTAATGGCATCAGGTGGCAGCAGTGCCAGTTCAACTGATAAAAAAGTAAATCCACGCCTGCTCTAGAGGAGTATTGTTCCTGGACGTGTGTAAATACAGGGACACCTCTTTACTCTCAACTGAGGGAGGTTTGTGGTTGTGGTGCCAGTTTACCCTTGAGAGTTCCAGGCTTTATTTCAGCTCCCCTGGCCCGGCCTGATGTGCGGCAGTGGTGCGAGGGCCGGAGCCGTTCGCTGGCTCTGGGAACGCAGATGCCATCATGGCCCAGTGGGGGGGGGGAGCTTAGGCTGTGGTGGCAACCTCAGAAAGGGATCAGATGGCTCCTGGAACTGCCCAGAGTGCAGGAAGGGAGGGGGAACTGAACTGCTCCCACAGACCCCTGCTGGGCTATGGTTCTGGGCCAGGCCCATCAGAAAAGTGGCAGCATCAGTGGCACCTCAGTTGTTACTGTCCTTGGAGCTCTCAGGATCAGGATGAAATCATGTTCATGCACTACTGGGAAAGCAGGGAGCAGGATCAGTGCTCTAACTCTCTACACTCTCTCTCCAGGAGTGCCTTGGGTCATGGCAATTTAATGTGTGGAATAGTTTCCTGTGTCTGCCTGGGCAGCTGCAGTTATTGCACAGGCATTCAGGGCTGACAGTTCCCTGCAGGGAGAGCTCAGCACATGTGCCCAGAGGCAAGCGCAGCATCTGCAAGAAAGAAAGAAGCAGCAAAAGGTGATTGCTTCTCTTTCAAAGTTATTTCAAGTGCTCACCCCCAAACCCACCTTTGCTCTTGATTCTGGCCAGGTGCATGGTGAGCGCTGGGCACAGGTCATGTCATCCATGCTGGTGTGAGTGATGCTTTCTGGGGGAAAGCAGCTGATCTCCAAAGTTCCCTTCCTGCCCTGTGCCTGATCTGCACAGGAGAAAACCTCTTCCAGGAAGGGATTGTGCTTCCTCTAATGCCATTTGCCCAGTCTGTTCCATGGGGATATTGCCAGCCTGGGGCAGCAGAGGCACACGCAGCTCTCAGCACTCTCTGCTCCAAGCACAGCTCTGGGCTCCTTTGCACACTGCCTCTGCCATGGGGGTTTTCTCCAGGAGAAGCCAAGGAATTGCTCATGGAAGGGTGCAGATTAAGTTATCCCAAAGGGAAGCAAAGAATAAATATCTCATTTTTCCATCAAAATGCTCATGCTCTTTCCTACAGATTATTTCAAGTTTTTCCCACAAGCTTTGCCCTACCCATCATCCCATTTTTACCCCAAAAAGTAATTTTCTCTGTCCTCCAGAATGTCTCAGTGTCTATCCCCAAAATTTTCACTGTGTCTCTGCAAGTGACTACCTCAGTTTACCTCATGCTGTTCATTCTCTCCCCTGGGGATTGCTTCAGATTTTCCCTCCAAGTTGTCCCTGCCTGTGCACTTCTGATTTCTTCTTTTTTACAAGAAAGTATTCATTCACTACTCTGGAGATTAGCTCCAGTTTTACCCCCCCAAAATTGCCCTAACATTCACTAGTCATTGCCTGATTTTTACCTCACTATGTTCATTCTCTCCCCCTAGAGATAACCTCAGGTTTTACCCCCAGTATTTTCCCTACCTGCCCACTAACTATTTACTCTTTTTGACCTATAAATATTCTCTTTCTATCCTGGAGATTTCATCAAGTTTTACCCTGAAATATTTCACTATCTTTCCAGTACTGTCTCACTTTACCTCAGGATGTACGCTCTCCCTGCCACACATCACCCCAGCTTTCACCTCCAAAATTATTGCTACTTGTCCACTACTTATTACCTGATATTCACCTCAGTATGTCCATTCTCTGCCCAACAGGTCATTTTAATTTCTACCCCCCAAAACTTGTCCAACCTGTCACCTAGTGACTGCCTCAGTTTACCTCAAAAATGTTGTCTCCCCTAGAGATTACCTCAGACTTGACCCCCACATTTTTTCCCTGTCTGCAAGTTACTACCTCCATTTAACTTCAGTATGTTCATTCTCTGGACTACACACTCAAGTTTACTCTCAATCTCCCTGCCTCTCCAACACTGATTACTTCCTTTTTACCTCAAAAGATTCATTTATTTTCTACCATGGAGGTTACATCAAGTTTCACCCCCAGAATTTACTAATACTTCCACAACTGATTCACTCAGTTTACCTCAACAAGTGTTCATTCCCTCACCTAGAGGTGACCTTGTATTTTACCCCCAAAGGTTTCCCTACCTGTGCACAACTGATTGCTATAGTTTACTTCAAAATCTTCATGCTCTCCATTACAGGTCACCTCAAGTTCACTTCAAAAGTTTTCCCTACCATTTCCATTAGTGATTATCTCAATTTTTACCTCCAATAAGTCATTCTCTACCTACAGACACTGGATAGTAAATCATACAAAGATCTAAAACACTGCACAAGAAACAGCAGAAAGTTTTCCATGAATAACACAAGTTCCTTTTTTCCCCTCCTCCGCCTAGGACTGCTACCAGGAGACAGGAGAGCTGCTATCAACACTCAAACCTCCCAAGCGTTGTTATTGCTCAGAGAGCTGCGCTGGCACTGAGCTACTCCCATGCGCCTGCAGGGCTCTGGGGAGGGGGAAGACGACCTCCCACTCCTGCCTGGAGAAATTTCAATGCCCTACAAAGTCATTTCCCTTCTCTCTCTCTGACCCACGGCCAAAGCAGCTGTGTAGAACAACATGGACTACTCATGGAAGGGATGATTCAGTTGTGGGAAAAACGCTAAAGAAGGCCTATCACCCCAAATTTCAGGGTGAAAACACACTGCTTGTTAACAGGAGCACACAAACTCATTTAAACCAGAGAGCAAACTGCACACCAGGAAAAGAGCTGAAAGATAGGCCCTGCCTTGATTGATAATTCCAAAGGAAATTCCCCACAGATCATAGGCAATTACCTATAATTTTACCTCCCTAATCACTGGATTTCTGACTTGGGTTGCTGTGGAAGTGTTTCACAGATGCCTTGAGGGGTCAGGGGCTTGGCTGGATTCTTTGTGGTTAGTCCTGACAGGCCCAGGCCAAACCCACCCACCTGCATTGCTGCTCCACCCCAAATTTGCATGAAATACTGAGAACAGGTTATAAATACTCCCCTTCTCTGTCCTTCCTGACACATCCATGGAGCAAATGTACTCTATCCATTGTTCCCAAGAGCACCTCTCCAGCCCAAATCCCAGTTTTCACCAACACAAACCAAACAGACCTAAGACAATTATTCCATCAGTGCCTGCAATTCTCAGCTCCCTGTTCCCTGCCACTCACACAGCAATCTCACCTCAGCCCAGAGACTCCCTGTCCCCAAAGGGAAACACAACCTGATAGGGCACAGCTCTGGCACCACATTTCCCCTTGTTCCTGAAAAGCCCTAGGTAAATCCAGTCCCTCAGACCTTGCATCCCTGAACACCAGGAGAGCTGGAGTTTTACCCAGATCCCAGTGCCCTGCACGGCTGCGCTGACACGAGCGCAGGCCGATCGCTCTGCCCAGCACCATCCCTCATTTTCCTCCCATTGCTCCCCAAGCGGTCCCAAACCACCCCAGCGTGTCTGTGCTGGGGCCAGGGCCCGCCCCAAGGCCAACCAGAGGCTGTCACCCAGCCCTGCACCTGCTCCCACCCCTGGGAGAGCTGGGAATGCACTGAGAGCTCGGCTCCCCAGTCCTCAGACACACAAATAATGCCCAACCTGCCCCTCAGGGCACAGCCAAACACCACAACTCCATCATCCCCAAGGAACTCTGGCAGTCGCCTCTTCACCTCTGCCCTTGTCCAAAGGACACAGGTAGGACTGGGCTGTCAGAAATGGTATTCCCTAGGCAGTTCATCCCAGCACAAAGGAGAAGAGGAA
Source organism: Coloeus monedula (assembly GCF_965178545.1). Lineage (NCBI taxonomy): Eukaryota > Metazoa > Chordata > Aves > Passeriformes > Corvidae > Coloeus > Coloeus monedula. The sequence goes on along the minus strand of NW_028120720.1, from coordinate 568 downwards.
CCCTGTGTCCCTCTGACTGACCCCACAGCATGGGCAGGACCAGCTGGGTTCTCCGTATTCTAAATTTTAAAATGAACTGAAGAACCTGAAAGGCAAAAAACAACACACATATAAGGTTAGAGCCAGTCAACACACACAGACAGACACACTCTCAGACACCCCTTCTTCAGCTTACACGCTGACTGCAGCCCTTACTAGAAACACTCCCCCCAAAAGAAGATGCTTTAACATCTTCTTCCATCTGCTGCTCCTTGATGTGGAACAGTAGATCCTGGGAAAATTGGTAGCATCAGTGACCATAGGGATCAAAATTTGCCTTAGGGACCTGCAAGACAGCATGAGGCAGTCTGCAAGTAGCTGACAGCTAGGAGTTATCCCCACACCAGGCCCATAAACTTTCTACCCAAAAGCCCATAGACAGGAGAGGAGAGTTCTAAAACTGTTCAAACTAGCCAGGACTGAATGTGCCAGGGCAGGGCAGCTCCAAGCATAAGTGGCACATGGACACACAGTGCATCAAATATAAGCAAAGATGACATGAAGACTTGAGATAACGCTTCAGAAGATA